>NC_041219.1:78639514-78653864 GCF_002837175.3 Physeter macrocephalus | reverse complement strand
AGGCCCGCATACCAAAAAAAAAAAAAAAAAAAAAAAAAAAAAAAAAAAATTATTCAACAAATTGGGCTTCATTGGTGGCGCAGTGGTTGAGAGTCCGCCTGCCGATGCAGGGGACACGGGTCAACAGGAGAGGCCACAATAGTGAGAGGCCCGCGTACCACAGAAAAAAAAAAAAAAAAAAAAAAAATTCAACATATTACTAAAAGAAGTGATGAAAAATCTCCTCTGTATACACAGCTCAACTTGATGAACTGAAGGCCTCATACCAACTCCTATGTCTACCTTATTCTCAGTTCGGTTTGATCCCACACTGACTACACCTATTCCCGTTAAAACACCAGCCCATGGTGTTTCTGTTGTTGTGGCTGCTGGTGCTTTGGTGCAAAGGGCACAGACCTGGCACTTTACCTCTAAGATGTGTCAAATGCTCACCTTCACCCCGAACACAAACACCTGCCACCTCCTTCCCTGTCTCACAGACCAGCCGCTGAGAACAAGTCCTTAGGCCCAAGCTCGGCAGCATCCATATTGAACATTCTGACTTTGGAAAAGAGAATGCAACAGGCAAAAAGCCCTGCTCATGACTCATGGGATTTAGTGTATATTGGGGTGGGGATGGAGGGACAGAAAATAAGATTTTAAAAAATTAAGAGTTAGTGGTAAGTGTTGTAGAGAAAAATAAAACAAGTAAAGGAGTATAGGAGTGGGGCTTCCAATTTTAAATAAGATGGCCAAGGAAAGGCCTCAGTGAGGTGTACTTAAGTAAAGATGTGAAGCAGATGAACTCAATACTTCTTAAACATTGCAAGTTTCAACTGACTGAAATTTTGTATTAGTCAAGCCTTTCTGGTCTACAATAAAAAGTTGTGTCATTTAACCCATGAGCAAAAGGAAAATATTAAAAGAAAAAATTTAATAAAGAGAAATTATTCTCTTTTAATCTATTCTGAGGAGGGCGGTTTCTAGATAAAGGAAAATAAGCAGACACAAACTATTCAACTTTTCCAAATGTCCATAACAAAGTCTATTTTCTCAGTGAGCCACTATAGATAGCATGTGCAGGAACTAATGGCAAGGAGCTAGCTTTGAGACCCAAAATAAGGAGATTAAAAATCCCTTTTCTAGATGCAAAAGTATAAACTGTAGTGACCCAGGAACCTATGCCAGAAATGAACAATTAACAAAAGATATGCAGGAATGACTATTCTGAAATACGTACATTTACTGCAGCAGTGATAGATGGAATTGCCAGTACAATTTTTTTAAGTTTACAGAAATGAGCCACCATCAAGACCATGAGGAAAAGAAGCACCTCCCCGATCCCTGTCAGCTGGTTCATCAGAGGCCTTCAGACGTTGTATGGTGACAGCTGCCCACTGAAGGTGGGGATTATGTGAATATCTTTTAATTTTCTATTTCTTTTTTCTACCTCCCCAATGCCCACAATGTGGTTAAGGCAAATCTCCCGGGTTAACAATAACACACAAGTTGGTCATTCAGTTCCAAAACTCAGAAACGGGCATTAGTTCTCAATGAGAATGAGCTTATACTGGGCAGCACACCGACTTCAGAACAATGACTGCCATCATTGGCAGTTTCCTCCCTGCTTCCTCCTGAATCCTTCTCTTCCCTTCTTTTCACTGTTTTCATAACCAGTGGCATGAGTTTACCGCTTTCTGTAAAAAGGTTCTAATTAGCACCCTAGTCAGTTCCCTAGTTCTTCCATGGGGGACAGCCTGTCTGAGTGTAACTACTCACATCCAAGTTTTTATTACACTAAGATGATAAAAGAGTGAAAAAAGCTATGCATAATTCCCTTATTTAGGAAAATTAAAGTGGTTTGCCAACATATACCAATAGGATCATGGTACTGATATATTAATACTATATATACATATGTACCTGTATATATAATAGTATTAATATATATTATGTTAATATATACATTCTATATTATTCTGTGCATTGTTATATAGCTATCCATTATAGTTTTTTTAATGGAATAAAAGAGGAGAAAGGCAGTTTTGCCTGTTTTTGCAGAACATCTCAAATTTAACAGGATTCTTAAAAATTAATATTTACATAATTTCAAAGTTTAGTACATAACCATCACCCTACTAATGAGATATGACAAGAAAGGAGTAGAAGCCTGAATTAGCTGAGTATTCCCAAGAGGTCTGGTTGCACAGCAAAGACCAGAAAGCTACTTTTTGTTTCCATCTTCAGAATCTTTTTTAACAATGTTTCTCCTTTTCCTTGAAATGTCTTTTTTTCCCCTTCCTCACTATCTGCAGTTGACCAGAGTTACTCTGTTTAATACTCTGGATAAACTAGACAAAAATATCAGAGACGGTATCTTCCCCATTACTAAAGATCAATAATTACCATCCTTATATTCAGAGATGTTAAAAAAAACTGGCAATAAGGGACTTCCCTGGTAGCACAGTGGTTAAGAATCTGCCTGCCATTGCAGGGAACACGAGTTCGAACCCTGGTCCAGGAAGATCCCACATGCCGCGGAGCAACTAAGCCTGTGTGCCACAACTACTGAGCCTGTGCCTTAGAGCCCACGAGCCACAACTACTGAAGCCCGCGCCCTAGCTCTGCAACAAGAGAAACCACCACAATGAGAAGCCAGTGCACCACAACAAAGAGAAGCCAGCGCACCACAACAAAGAGTAACACCTGCTTGCGGCAACTAGAGAAAGCCCGTGCACAGAATAAAGACCCAATGCAGCCAGAAAAACCAAAAACAAACAAACAAAAAAACTGGCAATAAGAAATTTATGGGAGGTAGGAAAGTACATGGGTTAAGAGCCTGAGTTTAAAATCCTGGCTCCCCAGCCAGGTAAACCTGGACAAATTATTTAAACTGTCTGGACTCCTGGTTCCTCTTCTGTATAATGTAGATTAAAGATCTTACTAGTAATGATTGAGTTTATGCATGTAAAGCACTTAGGACAATGTCTGACCATAAAAGTAATTGCTCAATAAATGATAGCTATTATTGTTTTGGCTCTTATGATTGTTAATTATAATTAAGAGGCTGAAGAAGTAGTCACAGATATAGAAGATATAATCACACATAGTATGTTTGGGTTTAGAGAAGGGGGGTGGGGATGTTAGTCAACGTTTTCAGTTATATATTCCACAAATTCATAATCTTTGCTACTATTCAGAGGCAGTAAATATTGTACAGTTATGTTTTAAAATTTAGGCCAGTCTACATTTCAATGTCTCACAATTTTTTAACCAGCACCAATTGAAAAAAGCATCCCAATTTCAGAGATGTTAAAATGTTAAAAAGATTTGATAAAATATTTTAGATTTTATGAAATACATTAAGAGACGGAAAACAATACAGTGATGCTTCAGGTCTCAGATGTTCTACACTCTCATCTTTTTGTACGAGAGCTGGAAATTAAAATCTTGCTTCTGATCATGCCTAGTTTCTACTTGTCAGATTGCTTTTTAAAGTATGCCCTTTAGAGATGGGCAGAAGAAAGGAGCACTATTAGAAGTTTTGACCTTAAAAGCCAAGTCCTAATAGTGAGAAATAACAGGCAAAGAAAAAAAAAAAAAGACAGTTCAAGGAGAGGACACCTGGAATGGTAAATGATAGATATAAGATAATGAAACTCCTGACAACATGACGAAGCATTCTGAGGCCTTTCAGTGGAGGAGCAAGCCAGGGCCTACAAACTCCAGTATACTCTCGAATCAAGACATAGCACAGCATCAGAAAGGATGCCAGGAATAATCAGAACTGTTACACTAAAAGGGATATCTAGTCCATGAAATCTCAAGGAGAACGAAGTATACTATTCCCACGCCTTTCCTCATAATACACCCCTGCACAAAACTAGTACATATTGCTGATAGGAGAACATGAATGGTGCAGACACAGGACAGCTGAGACCACTGACAGAATATTTTAGTGTGCAAGCTGGGATTACTGGTCAGAAAAGGTTACATCTGACATTCTGTCTCCTCTATAGCCACGAAGCCATCTTGCCTCTCCTTGAATATCCTCATTAATAAGGAACTCACAAGCACCAAAGAAAACCAATTCCATATTCTTTCAGCGTTGTCAGAAAATTCTTATGTTGAAGCAAGATATGCAAAGCTAGTTTGGGGTTCTTCTGTTGACAATATTTACTGAGCCCTTGAGTGGACTCCGAGGGGCCCTTGAGGAGCAATGGCAATGGATGACTCAAGTTAGGGACTGGTGGGACAGGCACAGGAAAAACAAGGAGAAATTGAGTGAAGAAGTCCAGGTGGCTGGCAAGAGTGAATGCAGGAGGATTTTCTTCCGGGAGGGTGTAAGACAAATATCAGGAAAAGCTAAGAGAGAGCTGACCACAAGTCCTGACCAGCAGCTACGTGGACCGTGGAAGATCAACTGCCACTTGAGTCACCAGGGAACCAGCATTGAAGGTGAAAGCCAGGCTTCAGTCAGGAAACAGAGGCAGGGTGTGGTTCTGTGATGCAATTCAGGCTTTAAGGAAGTCTGACGTAGAAGTGGGGCTCAAGACAGCACAGGAGGAAATACTGAGGAGAGAGGCCAGCAGTAAAAGGCAGTTTGGGCAGGAACTAAGGGGAGGAAAGGACTAAGCAGGAAGTGGATAAAAGGGGGTGGGAAAATATGTGCCTAAAAGAGCTCGTACCTTGCGCAGTAACTTGTACTCAGTAGGTACAAGTGTAAACAACCAATCACAATCCAGAGAGACAGCGCTAGATCAGAGATACACATAAGATGCAAAAAGAAACCCAAACCGTGAGAGCAGTATTTGTGTTAATCCTAACAAAAATACCAGAAAAGTTATTATTTGAACATTTCCCAAGCACTGTAAAAACAATAACATTTTTATTCTTCCGACAACTCCATGATGTAGGTAATATATCATGTTATCATTTTATAGATGAGGAAACTGAGTCAAAAAGAGCTCCAAGTCACCCAGTTAATGACTAGAGAAGAATTCAAACCCAGCCAGTCCAACTCCAGAGGCCACACTCTAAACCACTAGAGTGTATTCTTCTCACCTTGATTGCTAGGCCCCAACACAACTGCCTGGTCCATAGTAAACACTGAAACACTTGTTGAAGGACTGAAAGATCCAGCTTTAGTGGGATCTTAGGAAGGAAAATTTATAATGAAGGATATAAGGATCTGAAAAGAGAACACAGAGATACTGACGGAATTAATTGGCTAATGGCTCTGAATGGAACCTGTGGGTAGATTTGTTTTTCCAGCCTGCTATGGATTTTCAGCTTGTGTCAGCAGGAAGGTGCTCCAATCAGATGCATGAACCAGCACACGGGCTCATGGGTAACTCCAAAGGCACGAGTCAGATGTGCAGTCTTCCTCAAAGTGTGGACGCAGCACAGTTAAAAACGTGCCTTCCTCTGAAATATGATCACTCTGATCACTGTTCTTACACCCAATGTGACCTTATACCCTGGTGTTTATTATACATCATATCCCCCTTCTAGGGTGGAAATTTGTCCCATTCATCTTTGGATTCCCAACATCACTTATCAATACTGGTTCATCATCAATGACACCATTAAGGTAAGGTAGAATGTTTTAGGAAAAGAAATGTTACATGTTAGTCAATTTTCTGCAGAGGAAATAAAGATGACTTTGTTTAAAAGTTGTATTTTCCTACAAGTGGTTTTTAGAATTAATTTTAACGGAATTTGCCTATAATTTGATAACTTCCCATACATTATACTACATTGCACTTGAAACTATAAGCAATGACCCCTCAGTATTCTTCGGCTGGGGTATCTGATAATTTATTTGGCTCTACATACTGCCTTTTCACCTCCTAAACATACTCACTAGCACATATTTTATTTATTTCTTTCTTTTTTGCGGTACGCGGGCCTGTCACTGTTGTGGCCTCTCCCGTTGCGGAGCACAGGCTCCGGACGCGCAGGCTCAGCGGCCATGGCTCACGGGCCCAGCCGTTCCGCGGCATGTGGGATCTTCCCGGACCAGGGCACGAACCCGTGTGCCCTGCATCGGCAGGCAGACTCTCAACCACTGCACCATCAGGGAAGCCCTAGCATATATTTTAAAAATACAAATAACATATGGTAAAGTCATGGCACTTTTAAAGGCTACTTATTAACATGTGTCCTAACACAAAATTCTGCCAGAGCCCCAGGGAACAACCCAGCCTTGCAAAGCAGACTAGATACCTGTCTGCAGCAAGGCTTCACTGCGGCTTGGTGCAGTCCCCAGAATGGAAGCAGCTCCCTGGTTTCTGAAGATGCAGCAGTTGGTGAAGTTGACAGTTTAATTCCAGTGAGTGGGTATGTGTACGAGAGCGGCACAGCAGCTGGGTTTGTGTTCACTCTATTCCTGCATAAGTGAGGCAATAATACAAAACAGATTATGGGCTCTCAGAGTACTTGCTGGTGCTAATGTCCACCCACTATTAACTGCATTCCAAGGACAGATGACTAATTCTGGACAATGCTCTTGAAACAATGCCAAATGTATTCCTGAAAACACACACACACACACACACACAACTCCTAAAGCGTGACTAATGCATGATCATTCTAGGTTTAATATTGAATAGTTCAAATAAGATTAAATGTTTGTATGAATTTTGAAAGGTCCATTTCTATACTGAAGGGTTACTGGTAAAGGTTTAACCAAAGTCACTAAAGTGGATATAGAGTACTCCATTATAAACATCAATAACAGGCAGTTAGGAGCCATAGAAAACTTTGACCATGGGAAGGAGATGAACAATACCCAGATTTAAGAAAATTAATTGGGGGAGGGGGGCGATGTAACGTGGATAGCTGGTGGGAGAAGTGCCCTGAAATAAGACAAAGGCCACCATTATGAAATGAAGAAGAATCAATAACAACTGGGTGGCTAACTCGGTAGCAAGTAGATAAGAGGGAAGAGCAGATTTAAAATAAACTTTGAAGTCTAACAAAAGCAAGGTTAATAATTCCCCCAAGAAAGTCAGGAGGAGGGGCTAGATTGCAGCAGAAAAAGGAGCTGCAATTTGGTGCCCTTAGGACATTTACATTTATTCAGCAGTAAAGATTAAGAGAAAGAAGCCCAATGGGTGGATGACACCACCAAATAAGAGGTGGCAGGAAATAATGGGAATGCTGGAGGAGAGAAAGGAGAAAAATGACCTAGTCAAAGGAATAAACTTGGAGATCCAGTTGAAGTATGAAAATCAGGACCAAGAAAAGAACTTTAAAAAGAAGCAAATACCGGGAATTCTCTGGCGGTCCAGTGGTTAGGACCCTGCCCTTTCACTACCAACGTCGCAGGTTCGATCCCTGGTTGGGGAACTAAGATCCCACAAGTCACGTGGCATGGCCAAAAAAAGAAAAAGGAAGGAAATACCACCCAGAAATTAAGAATAAGGACCGCAGAATTCCCTGGCAGTCCAGTGGTTAGGACTCGGTGCTTTCACTGGTCAGGGAAGCCTTGCCGCACGGCCAAAAACAAAAACAAACAATAAGGACTACAAACAGGCTACTGGATGATATGCAGGAATTCACTGCTGACTTAGAACACTGATCAAGTTTAGAACAGAAGCCAGCCTAGAACAAGAAAAGGAAGTGGGGAGAAGGATGGGATGAGGGGATGAAGAAGCAGAGGCAGCAACGGGAGGATATGTAGCAGTTTAAGGAAGAAAGCTCCAGAGAATATCAAAGTTTAAAGTCTAGGAAGACCTCATTTGGAGAGAAGTGGAGGTGTAGGACAAGGAGCCTGTGAAATGAGGAGTGGATTCATCCTCCAGATTAGGAAAGAAAGAGAGGGCAGCAATAAAGGACACTAAGAAACCAAGACTGAAATGAAAGGTCACTTGTGTTCACGTCAGATACTCCAGTTGGATATAAATTGTCTATCAGCATAAATTAAAGTCTACTTCAACTTAACGGGTTAAGTTGAGAAACAAGAACAAAGCAAAAAAGTATACCAAATGTAAACAATACAATTAGAAATCAACTGGAAATGGGCAAAAAGTTTGCCAAAAATACAGAGGGCCAATATGATGTGTTAGTTGAGGGACAATCTATATCATTCTTTGCCTTGCACCTAAAAAATATTGGTTGTCTGGGCTCAGGACCAAAGGTGGGGTTTACCCTAGCTTGGAAACGCACAGTAGTTGATGAAGTTGCTTGCACATCAGAATCATCTGGGGCTCTTGTCAAAAATACAGCTAACCCTACCCCCTGGAGATTCTGACTCATTCTATCTAAGGTACTGCTGGTTTTTAATTAGCACTCCAAGTAATTCTGATGCAGTCGGTAGGATGGCATTTGGAAACCAAGCTGATTATCAGAATTATCTGATATACTTTTTAAAAATGCAGATTCATGAGCTTGCGTCTAAACCTACTGAATTTCACACACTATACTCACATCCATAAAATTAAATGCATTATGTTTAAATCCTTTTTCAATCAACTTTCCAGCAAATACATGTAGAAAAGAATTTTCAGGCACACCTTGGAGATATTGCGGTGAAGTTCCAGGTCTCTGCACTAAAGTGAATATTGTAATAAAGCAAGTCACAATTTTTTGGTTTTCCAGTACACATAAAACTACGTCTACAGTACACTATAGTCTATTAAGTGTGCAACAGTATTACGTTTCCAAACACTGTACATACCTTACTTTAAAAATACCTTATTGGACTTCCCTGGTGGCACAGTGGTTAAGAATCCGCCTGCCAATGCAGGGAACACGGGTTCGAGCCCTGGTCTGGGAAGATCCCACGTGCTGCGAAGCAACTAAGCCCATGCACCACAACTACTGAGACTGCACTCTAGAGCTCGCGAGCCACAACTGCTGAAGCCCACTCACCCGAGAGCCCAAGTGCCGCAACTATTGAGCCCATGCACTGCAACTACTGAAGTCCGTGTGCTCTAGGGCCCACGTGATGCAACTACTGACCCCGCATGCTGCAACTACTGAAGCCCATGCACCTAGAGCCTGTGTTCCACAACAAGAGAAGCCACCACAATGAAAGCCTGCGCACTGCAGCGAAGAGTAGCCCCCGCTCACCGCAACTAGAGAAAGCCAGCGTGGAGCAACAAAGACCCAACGCAGCCAAGAAATGAATAAAAATTTTTAAAAATACTTGGGCTTCCCTGGTGGCGAAGTGGTTGAGAGTCCGCGTGCCGATGCAGCTTTATTGCTAAAAAATGCTAACCATCATCTGAGCCTTCAGCAAGTCGTAATCATTTTGCAGGGTGGAGGGTCTTGCCTCGATGCTGATGGCTTCTGACTGATCAGGGTGAGGTTGGAGTGGCTGTGACAATTTCTTAAAGATAAGACGATGAAGTTTGCGGACTTCAACTGACTCTTCCGAAAATAAACGATTTCTCCGTAGCATGCAATGCTGTTTGATAGCATTTTACCCACAGTGGAACTTCTTTCAAAATCGGAGTCAATCTCAAACCCTACCACTGCTTTATCAACTCAGTCTATGTATTGATCATATTCTAACTCTGTTGTCATTTCAACAATCTTCACAGCACCTTCACTGGGAGTAGAGTCCATCTCAAGAAACCACTTTCTTTACTCATCCATAAGAAGCGATTCCTCATCCATTCAAGTTTTACTATGAGACTACAGCAACTCAGTCACATCTCCAGGCTCAATTTGTATTCTAATTCTCTTGTTATTTCCACTGAAGTCTTGAACCCCTCAAAGTCATCCACGAGGGCTGGAGTCAAGCTCCCCAAACTCCTGTGAATTTTGGTATTCTGACCTCTTCTCATGAATCACAAATGTTCTTAATGGCATCTAAAATGGTGAATCCTTTCCAGAAGATTTTCAATTGACTTTACCCAGATCCATCAGAGGAATCACTATCTATGATAGCTATAGCCTTATAAAATGCATTTTTTTTCTTTCTTTTTTTTTTTTAAATGCATTTCTTAAATAATAAGACTTGAAAGTTGACATGACTTCTTGGGGAATTCCCTGGCGGTCCAGTGGTTAGGACTCCGCACTTTCACTGCTGAGGGCGCAGGTTCAATCCCTGGTCTGGGAACTAAGATCCCACAAGCCACACTGCGCAGCCAATTAATTAAATTAATTAATTAATTTAAAAAGAAGAAGAAATGACTCCTTGATCCATGGGCTGCAGAATGGATGTTGTGGCAGCAGGCATGAAAACATTAATCTTGTTGTACGTCTCCATCAGAGCTCTTGCGTGACCAGGTGCATTGTCAATGAGCAGTGATATTTTTAAAGGAATATTTTTTTTCAGAGCAGTAGGGCTTAAAATATTCAGTAAACCACGTTGTAAACAAACATACTGTCACCAGGCTCTGTTGTTCCATTTATAGAGCACAGACAGAGTAGATTTAGCATAATTCTAAAGGGCGCTAGAATTTTCAGAATGGTAAATGAGCACTGGCTTCAACTTCAAATCACCAGCCACATTAATCCCTAACAAGAGGGTCACCCTGACTACACCAAGATTGAATCCATGTGCCCTTTAAGTACAGAGGTAATGGCCTTGGGCCAACCCCTAATTCCTACCCCAATGAGTCCAGGTCCTCTTCTCTGTCACCAGTTAGATCCATGACCCTGAGTTTTTCTCAGTAGAGGAAAGGAATGCAAGCAAATAGGTGATTAAAAGTGTCTCAATGTTCCTAGGTTCACAAGTTTACATGGCTAGTCACTGAAAGATGACTGACTACTCTTTAAACTGCTCTTGGCCTTCCAAGAAATAAGAAAACTTCCTGGTTCCTGATCCTCTGAAGGACTTTCCTATTTCAAAGTCCATCTTAAGCAGCTTCTAAGAATCATTGATGAAATTAACATCACCATTTTATTATAAATCTTTAGATAAATTGTGTGCTTAGATCACTGTTTCAAATATAATATGTATTCATTAATGTTACAAACAATATTAGCCCTAACATATATGAAACACAGTAACTGTATTGCACTTTGCCTCCAAAGCCCTGGGAAACCTTAAGAACTAGTATTATAAGCATGTGAGTACTGAAGCCAGAGAGACCTGGTTCAAATCCTATCTCCGAAGCTTAGGCTGGTTGTAGAGCACTGCAACTTGCTTTTTCATTTTCTCTAAAATGATAATACAATCTATCTTGCAGCGCTGCCATAAGTAATACACATATAGTCCTGGTTCAGAACCAGCATTCAATAAACAGTAATTACTCTTATTGCTATAACCCAAACCTTCATCCCTCCTCCTCCAACAAAGGTAAAATTAGTCCTCAAAAAGTGCTCAGGATATTGGAGTATGTGTTGAAAATCGAGTATTCTAACCATGGTGAGAATTGGAAAAAGGAATTCTACTTATAGAAAGTCTGCACAAATAGTGTAAAAAGTCCTTCACCACAAAGCACCCAGATGCTGAATAAATTACAACAGATATACTTTTAAATGTACTGCTGAAATCATAAGAAAATAAAGGAGATTCCCAAGGACAAGAGAAAAAAAGAAAAAGAACAATAAACCTAAACTCCAGTGGGGGAACCTAGAGCCCAGGAACTGCAGCTCTTGCAGCGGAAGGGGAGACATGGGCCTTGAGCTTGTGAAATGGGAAAGGACTGATCCTGGGACCCATACTGAAGAGGCTACACCTTGGATAAAAGGATGGTGTAGGAAAAATCTGCCTTCCATCCAAGCCAACTGATAAGAAAGTCTGCAGACCTACACTAAGCCTAAGTGGAAATATTAATGACAACAATGCTGATCTCCCCTTAGCAAACCTGAACTAAATTTACACATTCTTTAAGTCAGAGAAATGTTTGGCTAATCAAAGTGGTCATGGGTTGGAAGTAGAAACAAACATATTTTATAAAAAGAGGCATCTTCAATAAAGATCCTTCAGGATTCCCATAAAACTAAGGAATAACTGAGGAAATAAGCTACCTCCAGTGATATTCAATAGACAAACTCTCCCCCTCCCCCAAGGGTTTCAGATATTCAGACTAAAGAAAAGAAAAAAGGGAAAGGCACAGAAAAGAGCTGGACCAAAAAAAAAAAAAAAAAAAACCACACACACACGCAAAATAAAAAAATGTTCATCCTACTGTGTGTGTATAAAATATCCCTTTAAATGTATGTTCTTACCATAATGGAATTATATGCTTTATGTGATGTGTGGTAAGAGCACTGCCTTTAATGCCAGACACACTTGAATTTGAATCTAGCGAAACAAGTACCAGTTTACGATTCCAAGCAAGTTAGTAAAACTTTCTGTGCCTCAATTTCTTTAGCTGGAAAATGGGCATAATACTACCTACCTACTAAAATTGTTGTGAAATAAATTCATACACATACATATTCAGGTGTGTATCACAAAGCACAGTTCTTAGATATAGAAAATGCACTCAATAAACAGTAGCTATTATGAACACCATAGGGGAAGGATTTTCATTCATCCAACAAGTATTTACAGTGTCTCTTATGTGCCAGTCCTAGTGACAGACATTTTGGGAAACAGAAATGGATAATGACTCCTTGCTATGATTCTAACCTGCATACTTGTTTTGTGCCAGCCATTTATCTATATAATCTTACTTTATTCTCCCCACAATCTTATAAAGTACTGTTATCTCCATTGTCCAGATGAAGAAATTGAGAAATTAAGAGACTTGATTCAATTCATAAAACCGGTAGTATAAGGACTTGAACTTGGGCACTATATGTCTTAATTTAATTACCTCACCTAGATGAGGACATTGTCATTCAGATATATATGGCGGATGTGGTTGGTAGACTCTTTTTCTTTGTCTTTCCTTTCCTTTCTTTCTTTTTTTTTTTTTTTTGAGAAGCAGAGAACTCTAAAAATAACGGATTTCACAGTCATGGAATATAACACAACACCACTAAACTGAATTCTTAGTTTTTGTTCCTTCTTCAAGAGGGACAGTAACACTTCGATTATGAGTAACATCCACTATACATGTAATGGGTCTAAACGTTGTTGTTTCCATATATAAATACTTTTTTAGGTACTACAGAGTAAACTGGCACTTCTTGGGAATTTAAACCTGGTTTACTTTTTGATGAGGGGAGGATCCTACTTATATAATGATAAACAGTTGGATGAAACTTAATAGACAGGCAGATATTAGATTCAAAGAAGGAAGCAATTTCTAAAATGTTTTTACCTCACCAAATTGAATGGGGTGTGGTCACTCAATTGTGTCAGACTACTTTTCAAAACATTAGGTCACTCTCCAACAGATACTATAGGTTACATCATGGTAAAGAGGAACAATCACACCTAGGAAGATCCAGTAATTAATTTTCAACCCTGAAAATAATGGCAACAAGAACTTTGAGTTCTTTTAAACAATACTGACACCCTAACAGATTAGAAAAGTTATTGCTAGGTTCTCCCTCTTGTTAAAACAAACAAAAAAAAAGTGTTCTGGATTTTCTCTGTAGAAAAAAAGAGAATAGAAAAGAAAAAAGGACTCTTCCATAAGCACAGCTGCCTTGTAGAAATAATTTATACTGCTCACTCCTACTTCTAGGAGGCAATTCATCTTTTGCTCACCTACTCAAAGAGTTTGAAACTAAGCACGAGATTTTCAGTAAAATAATGATGTAAAGAAATTGGATCCCTTCACCCTCCAACTGAAAACTGCTGATGATTAAGAAATCGAGTAGCTCAAACAATTTAAAAAATCATAAATAATTAACTTCAAAACAAAGTAAAGAATTTTCACTTAAAAGGAAGAAAACACCCCTCTACTAATTTTAGAGTGAATGTGGAAGAGATTTTAGAGATTATTTCACCAGAGTCTTCATTTCGAAGATGAGGAAATTGAGACCTAAAGCACTGTGATTCGATTACTTGTTTATATATTTTCTCACATCACTATTTCTGCCCTTACCTAATGTGGCTATAAATTTGTAATTCATCACCCACCATGCATTTCTGTCCTATGAGTAAGTACTACAGCTTCAGGACGGAATAGAGAAAAATTTTAAAGCTCCAAGACTTCACAGTTAAACCATCATAACAGCTTTGCTTA
This sequence comes from Physeter macrocephalus, assembly GCF_002837175.3. Taxonomy (NCBI): domain Eukaryota; kingdom Metazoa; phylum Chordata; class Mammalia; order Artiodactyla; family Physeteridae; genus Physeter; species Physeter macrocephalus. Next base: position 78,639,837 of record NC_041219.1, on the reverse strand, counting down.
ATAAGAATAAAATGAGTGTAAGTGAATAAAAGCAGTTGTATTTCTGCTACTCAAATAAGGTTTCTGCCTCATAACTGGTCTATATACAAGCCATCTCTGCTTATGGCACAATAGGAGCTCAAAAGCCGCGGGTGGGGGTTAAAGAAAAGTTATGTGTTCTACATAGCTTCAAGCCCGCCTAGGGAGAACATAGTGACTTTAAAGAGCGAAGGAGAGGGGCTTCCATGGTGGCGCAGTCCGCCTGCCGATGCAGGGGACACGGGTTCGTGCCCCGGTCCGGGAAGATCCCACATGCCGCGGAGCGGCTGGGCCCGTGAGCCATG
>NC_041219.1:78626264-78639385 GCF_002837175.3 Physeter macrocephalus | reverse complement strand
GCCTGCGCGTCCGGAGCCTGTTCTCCGCAACGGGAGAGGCCACAACAGTGAGAGGCCCGCGTACCGCAAAAAAAAAAAAATAATAATAAGAGCGAAGAAGAAGTTGTGGGCTGCAACAGATCATTTTGAGGATTTCTTCCAAGACTAAGAGTCGATGGAGAATTCAGAATTCAAAATACCGCATTACTGATATCTTAATTTATCAATACAAAACCACAATAAAAAATTGAATTTCTTGATAGGAGGAACATGTTTCCTTCTGAGAGACCTGCAGCTTTTCACACTCAAGCGTCTTTTTCAAAAGGGAAAACCGGAGCACTCAGGATTGCTGGTCCGAGGTCACTCAACAGGTAGGCGGCCAGACCAGGACGAACATCAGCCTCCCGCATTTATTGTACTAGTCCTTCATAAGGTCTGCCGAAAGCAACTTAGCGAAAAAACTTAAACTTCAGTATCTAGAAAACAGGTTATTAATTCCTAATCAAACTTAAAAAAAGGAGTTATCCTTTACTTCCGGAATTCCCTGCTAAGTGACCTCCAGGACTGATAAGTTCAGCCTCAGGCGCGCTCCCGTCAAGGACCTTTGGGCGAAGGGACAAAATAGGTAAAGTGGGTGGGCGGCCCGGCGCAGCCCTCTGGGAAGGTTTCCGAACTGGCTCCCACCGCTGCGGTGGACGGGGCGCACCTGCAGGGCGCTCGGCGGTCGATCACCTGAGACAACACCCCCGCCCACCCGTCACCTCCCGAGGCGCTTACCTGGGGCGTCTGCGGGGGCCTGGCCCCTGAACGTGGCCGTCTCGGCCCATTCCAGGTGCGACGAGGGCCGACTCCACGGCCGGGGGGTCCCAGGCGGCAGGTAGGAGGGGTTGGACTTCCGCCGGATCGCCACCCGTCTGAAGTTGTAGTAGCCCTCGCCGCTCATTTCGCTGCGTTCGCTCGCGGCTCGGCACCCTCGCCCGCCCTCGTCCGGCCGCAAGCGCGCGCTCGGCGGGCTCCTGAGGGGCGACCGGACCCCCGGGGGCGTCGCTTGCATGCCCAGGCTCGGCGCGACTCGACAGAGACAACTTCGGGGCTGCTCGGCGCCGGCGCCCTTCTGCTCCGGCGTCTCCTCTGCAAGTGCTTCCTCGCCCCTTCCTCCCGGGACTCCCAGGGCCGCGCCCGTGAGTTTGGCTCCGACTCCCTGTGCGGCAGCCGCCACGCCCGGTCTCTGCGGCTCGCGCTCTCACCTGACGCCGCCACTGCAGCGGCTGACTTAGGCTGCCACCACCCCCTCCTCTCTGGACCAATCGCCAGCCAGCCCCCGAGAGCGCCGAGGGTTCGGCCTGTGGTCGCCGCTGTGCGGTAGCCGCCGCGTCCTGGTCCCACCGGGGCAGCAGCCCAGCACGCTCGCGCGGTGCCGCCGGGAGCGTGCGCGCGGTGCCGCCGGGAGCGTTCCGGGCAGCTCCTCCCCTACCCGTCTCCTCCCCTCTCCCCTCCCTCTCTCCTCCCTCTCCCCTCCCCTCCCCCTCTCCTCCCCTGCCTCTTACCTCTCTCCTCCCTCATCCCCAGCGAGCCCCGGCTCGCCCTCGGGTCTCGACCGGAACCACGAGGGCGAGGGCGCTCACCTGCGGACGCATACCTGGGGTGCTCCGAAGGTCAGCCGCGCTCACCTGTGGGCCACGCCCTGGACTCGGGGAGAAAGAAAAGATCATTACAGCTACTCTGGCCTCTGGTACAGGGCCTGCCATTCTCGCAGAGCCACACGGCAAGGGTCACACGTATGTCTCAAGCTGCTTCTGAGCCCTTGATAATGATATTACCAGTGAGGTATTTCAGATAAGGAAACCAAGGTGCGGAACCTACACAGTCACACAGTACTGCAGAGCTAGAATGCTTACCCGAGACTGTGCCCCACAGTCTTTCCTTATCTCACTGAACTAAAAAATCTTGCCAGGAGCTTCGAGCCAGAGAAAGTTGAAGAGGTGCGTGGAAGTAAAAGAGAAGGTGGAGCTGACCGTCCACAGGTTTCCTGCAGAGCATCAGCCCCTCCATCACCACTAACACTTTCGGGACTTCATTAGTAATGCACTTTAGAGTCCTTTAATTTGTCAAGTCATTTTTTTTTTAACTTCAACTAAATACTAAGTTGAAAAAATTTTGAATTGGTTTGCTTACCTGCATTTTAAAACTCATTACTCCAATAATGAAGAGGCTGTGTTCCAAAACCACAGAGGTAGGAGGGGAAAGAGCAGCGTTCCGAGTATCCCAGGTCAAGCAGAAAGAATTCTCCAGCCATCACTCCCACGTTAGAAGCCACCCCACATTTTTTCAGATGGACTTTCACCCACGTAACGTCTTCTCCAGCTCCCTGAAGTGTATCTCATAACCCAGTCCTCCTCAAGAAACCTTTCAGAAGGCAGTTCAACTGTCTCAGTCTCCTTGGCTGTTACTCCAATAAATATACTCCTTAGGAGAAGGAACTATCCCCATAATTTCTAATGCATCCATTCAGACCTTGTTAAAAGGAGCTTTTGCTCCCTTTGAATTTCTTATCCCTGTATCACTGTATTGTACCTAATTATTGTTTCTCTTTCTCTGTAATTGTGTTATCTACTATGCTATATAGTATCAGAAATAATTTAAACCAGTGGTTTCAAATATAAATTAATAATGAAAGGGGTTTTACCTCCATATGCATAAGCTAACTATAATTTAAGTGCAGGGTTTTTTTTTAACATCTTTATTGGAGTATAATTGCTTTACAATGGTGTGTTAGTTTCTGCTTTACAACAAAGTGAATCAGTTATACATATACATATGTTCCCATATCTCTTCCCTCTTGCGTCTCCCTCCCTCCCTAAGTGCAGGTTTTTGACTTAATTTATTTGGTTCAATAAAAAGGTGGTGTTGCAATCAAAAACACCATACTAGCAACCTAGCTCAGAGCTATCTATTTTTAGGTAAGAAGATGATGGCAATTTTCTCTTTTAGAGAACTGGTTACTCATGAAACTTAAAGGTACCCCCCCCACTGCCCCCTCTCCCTACTATCTCAATAGATGCTTACTCTTTGTGTAGAGAACTGCAGTAAACATACTTGTATGGGGCAAAAAGGTATCTTACCCCACGTATATGCAGCAGCAGTTTAATGCTTCCTCATTTGGATATTTTTGACTTGTTTACATTATACGTATTTCTATTTCTTTCATGGCTCAAGTTGTTCACATTACCTAATGTAATGTTAGTTCACATCAATGGATGTCTGTATTTTCAGACATCATCTGACATTTCGTCTCTCAATGTTATGATGCTGAATATTTCCTGATAGAAACCATTTCTAAGGGACTTTGCATTTGATGACTGTTTTTGCAACACTAAATGGATGGATCAACAGAACTTTATTTGATCTCAATTTACCATAGGTTAGAGTAGAACAAATTTTGGGGATATCATCTTATACATATAATCCTTATATACTATTTTATTTGCTTATATAGCTAATAGAAAGTTTGGTAGTAATTCACTTAACATATTGAAGGAGAACTTTTTTGGAGTATAATTGCTTTACATTGTTGGGTCCTGAAATACAGAGGTGCATGCAATACACAGGTGCTTATACTCCTTGTCTCTGTGACTGAAACAATGCTGAATGCTGACTATATCAGGTATCATTTTCCTTGGGCACACAAGGAGACATTTAAACCTTTCCTTGCAGTTAGGTGAAGCCATGTAACTGGATTCTTCAAAATTTTGTGGGCAGAAGTAATATGTGTCACCTCCAGGCCTGGCTTTTGCACCCTGGCCATAAAACACTACTCCTTTTCTCCAACTGCCAGTTAGAATGCAGAGGGGCCAGTGGAAAGACCTGAGCCCTAGACCATGTAGAGCCACTGTATGGAGAGGAGCTGGCAGTCCAGAATCACCCCTTTCCTATGAATTAACATACAAGATCAGACTAGCAAAATGCATAGGAAGGCTATGAACTAATTCATATTCCTTAAATTTTGTCTTTATATTTTCCAGTGTAGCAAAATTATATACATTGATATGTCTTTTTATTCTAATTAAAATGTTTTAAACAAACATTCAATTTAATTTTAACAACATAACCAGTCTCAGATTGATCTAGTCCCTAATAAATAAGATAAAACCAAAAAAGGATACTCAGGAGAAAAATTATGAATCAATAAACTGCTTCAACTGCTGACAGAACATCACTTCCAAAACTAAAGTTTAAGAGAAATCAAGGGTCTTCCCTGGTGGCGCAGTGGTTAAGAATCCACCTGCCAATGCAGGGGACCCGGGTTCAAACCCTGGCCCGGGAAGATCCCACATGCTGTGGAGCAACTAAGCCTACGCGCCACAACTACTGAGCCTGCGCTCTAGAGCCCGCAAGCCACAACTACTGAGCCCGCGTGCCACAACTACTGAAGCCCAAGTGCCTAGAGCTCGTGCTCCGCAACAAGAGAAAGCATCGCGTTGAGAAGCCCATGCACCGCAATGAAGAGTAGCCCCCACTCACCACAACTAGAGAAAGCCCGCGCACAGCATCGAAGACCCAATGCACCCAAAAATAAATAAATTTTTTTTAAAAAATATATATATAAAAGAGAAATCAACACTTTGCAGCAGATTCACTCATTTTAATCTCACTAGAGAAAGAAAAATTTTCTTGTGCTTTAAAATAGTGTTATTTCCTCAGTAAATGAATTATAAATTTATTATTTACTTTGATGCTGTCACTGGGTAGGAATTTATATATCATTAAAGCAGTAAAGGCCACTAAAAGGCATGAATTACGCTGACTTTATGTAGTAGTATTAGGGGCTGACAAACTTTTGACTTAAAGAAGAACCCACAACATGAGTGTTAAGAGTTTTAAGTTTTATTCAGGGTCTTGCTGAGGACTATAGATAGCCAGGAGCAGCCTCTCAGCAGCGCTGAAGAAAGTATTCTGAAGAGGTAGAGAAGGAGTCAGCCAGAATTTTTTGCCTAGGAAATACGTGGAGTCATGCATACATCCTGGCAAAAGATTACTACTACAGTAGTCACAGTGAACAGATATCTTTTTTTTTTTTATGTATAGCTGATTCACTCTATTATACAGCAGAAACCAACACAACAGTGTAAAGCAATTATACTCCAATAAAGATGTTAAAAAAAAAACACAAAGAAAGAAAGAAAGAAACTCCCTGAGATTGGGAACCAGCAAACAGCAGACATAATTTCAGGAGAAGCAGTTTGGTCACAAGATGACTTTTCCCCCGTGAGCCTTTTATTCCCTCTGAAATCGTCTGGTCACAGGAGAGAGGGCGTCTGGAGAGCTCCGCTCTCGGACTCACCACCACGGGCCTGGCCGGGCCAACGGAGCCTGCCTGCAGGGCTGGACCCGGGCTGCAGACAGTGTCCCGGAGCAGTGCCCCGGGCAGCCCAGTGCCGAGGCCCGTGCTCCGTCCCTGGACACCGACTGGAGTGAGTGTGCCGGCCGGGGTAGAGGGAGGGGCCGGCAGTGTCTATACAACTGAGACAGTCCTGACCCCCCAGGGGTGCTGTGAGCCGCACCTTAATCTGGTCAATGTTGTCACCAGATAACTCTTGAATATGCCTGAGACTGTGTGTCAGGCCAGAGGGACTGAAAAACGTGATGCTGGCTGGAATGCCCTGCTGGGAATAGTAGCTGTTGAGGTTCCCCTGAATACCTGGGTGTGGGATCGTCTGGTAGACGGTTAAGCTCTCCACGGGAATCCCTTTGTCCTTGAGCATTTTCGGCAGCGTTTCTCTTTTGAGGGTTCCACAAGGAAACAGAAGAGACAGTGCTGACGACTCCCTAGAACAAACGCACTCTGCAAGCTTTTCTGCATTTCCACAGTTTTCTCCTTCTGTATGCAGGCCAATTTTATTCACTAGAGAAGCAGTAGCATTTCCCACCACATACACTGACTTAGCATTCCATTTTTCTTTCAGAGACTTTCTCCAGACTTCGGTTTTATTGTCTTTCTCCAAACACAGCTCCACTGCTTCCACTGTTCTGGGGCTGGTAAAAATGTTGAGACAGCTCCTCCAAAAAACTGGGAAGAGACAAAAACTCAAATGATAAAACAGGGATCAAAGGGGCTTCGAGTCCATATAATCCTAATTCCCTGATGTACGGATTCTGGCGACAGTCGTCCTCCTAGGGTCTTTCAGTAAAAGAACCTTCATTATTGCCTGGCAGTCTTTACAGGGTGCTTGTCTGGCTGGTGAGGCACTCGGTAGGCGCCCAGTCGGGGGCGGAGTCTCACGGTTCCCACTAACAGGCAGCGAGGCTGCGGGAGCGACCAGGCGGCCCACTCACCGCGTGGCCGGCGCTGCTACGGCGACGGCCCTCCCCGGGCCCCAAGCAACAGCACTTGCGCCCGAGGGGGCGCGGAGCCCCAGCCGCGCTCAGCTGGAGCTCACGCATGCGCACCGACACCCCAAACAGATAAGATTACTACTACAGTAGTCACAGTAAACAGATATCTTAAGTTAATGATTTTAGGGCTTTTCTATGTATGGGAAGACACAAGAATCTGGGGTAATTTAAATTCTTCCTGAGATATACATCTAACTATCTAAGGGCCTGTTTAGCCAAAGAACAGAGTGCCTTATCCTGCTTTTTCATCCTGAATACATCTCAATGTGTACTGTCAGTGGGCAACTGCAGTGGGTTGTGACTTAACCCTTGTATAACTAGTTGGTGAATGATGCTTTTTGTTTTTTGTTTTTGTTGTTCACAATACAGAAGATAACCTCCCGAAGACCTAATTGAAGAAGATGATACATTTATTTTAACAGAAACTTAGTAAATAGTATGATATTTTGAGTTGGTACAAGTTGAGATTCCAATTGTTTTATGTATATATAAAGTGCGTAATTTATAACATGTTAATTTAATTTCTATGTCTATATTTTGACCAGGTATTGCATATATTAATGACCTTTGTAAGGAAGTATATATACACACCTCTTAGAAGATTTGCACAAATTTGAGGTGTCACCTGAAAGTGTCATGGTACAAGTTTGGCCTTGTACTTAAATTGACAACTATTTTTTCTTAAAGGGAAGTGATCAGTCAATATCTTTTTTAAATCATTTGGAAACTGGAAAGAAAGCAGTTACTTTCTAAAAAACACAGTACGTGGCATAATGGAGCCTAGAGTTCCATGAGATTAGGAGAGAGGCACCCAACTTGAACCTGGCCTACCAGGAGAAGTTTCCTAAAGGACTTGAAATTAAAAGAGACCTGAAAGTGAGCAGTTGGCCTGGTGGAGGAGATAAATAGTTACCCTAGTGTAAGAAGCAGGACACACAAGGAAGAAAGGAAGAAAGGACAGGGTTCAGGGGAGACACAGAAAGACAAAGTTGCACTTACAGGGCATGGGAAGAGAGAAATGAAGCTGGAGAAAAAGTAGGGTCAGGTCATAAGAACCATGTATGTCATGGTAAAGAGTTAGGACTTTAAACAAAATAATACCATTTGCAGCAACATGGATGCAATGAGAGATTATCATACTAAGTGAAGTAAGTCAGAAGGAGAAAGACAAATGCCATGTGATATCACTTATATGTGGAATCTAAAATATGACACAAATGAACCTATCGATAAAGCAGAAACAGTCTCACAGACATAGAGAACAGACTTGTGATTGCCAAGGGGCAGGGGGAGGGGAGGGATGGACTGGGATTTTGGGGTTAGTAGAAGCAAACTATTACATATAGAATGGATGTACAACAAGGTCCTGCTGTATAGCACAGGGAACTATATTCACTGTCCCGGGATAAACCATAATGAAAAAGAATATAAAAAATATAACTGAGTCACTTTGCTGTACAGCAGGAATTAACACAACATTGTAAATCAACTACACTTAGTTAAAAAAAAAAAAAAGAATTAGGACTTTATTCTGATGCCAGGGGAATGATTTTTAACTTTTAAGCAAGAAGTGATGTTATCAGATTTGCATTTTAGCAATCACTTTAGTTGTCCACATCCCTCATTTTTAGCCCATTAGATAAAAAAATACTGATCAATACTGAAATGTTTCATCTCAAATGATATACCACCTCCAAGACTGACTGAATGACTGAATGAATGATTGAATGAATGAAATATTGGGGAAATTTACTTAAATCTGGCACATATAGGAAGTTTTAAAATTGCTACCTACATCATGGGTTTTGTTTAATTTAGTTTTTGTTGTAGTGGTTTGGTTATGATTTGTTAAACATCTCATACATAAATGCTGTTGAACTATCACTGGTTGCCAGGACAATTAGAGCATGGAATAACAGAATGCAATTCTATACTACTACATTCCTCTTTCCTGACCAGGAAACACACCTCTAAGATTCTGAATACTCAAGCTTTCCATATGTTATTGACTATTTTGGTAGTTTAAATAGCAGTAGGTATTGATGTACATGCTTTCCAAAGACTAGTGCTATGAAACAGTAACCCATGAAGTGGGCAGGTCCAGAATATAAAGATAAATTTATTAGTTCCAGGAGCTACATCCCATAAAATGCTTGGTTTTTTTTCAAGGAAATACAGAAATGCAGTCATTCCTCTGACAAATATTTGCTAATATCACATTTGCACCCATTACTGTTATTAATGTCACATTTATACCTGTTGCTCTGTTTCTGTATCTTTCTAAATACCTTCTAAGATTTTTGTTTTAATTCCACATTATAGTGGAATCTCTCTGGAGACATTTTAAATGCATTTAAACCCACCACGCAGATATCTACAATGCACAAACTCAATGATCGTTAGGTTATTTAAAGTAGTCAAGGGACTTCACTGGTGGCGCAGTGGTTGAGAATCTGCCTGCCAATGCAGGGGACACAGGTTCGTTCCCTGGTCTGGGAAGATCCCACATGCCGCGGAGCAACTAAGCCCGTGCGCCACAACTACTGAAGTCCACGCGCCTCAATGAGAAGCTTGTGCACCGCAACTAGAGAAAGCTGGCGTGCGGCAACGAAGACCCAATGCAACCAAAAAAATAATAAATAAAGAGTAATAATAATAAAGTAGTCAAACTCTTAGAAACAGGAAGTAGGATGGTGGTTGCCAGGTGTTGGGAGGGGTGGTTGCCAGGTGTTGGGAGAGGTGGAAAGGGGAGCGATTGTTCAACGGGTATAGAGCTTTGGTTTTGCAAGAGGAAAAATCTCGAGTCCATTGTGCAATAATGTGCAGGGAGTTAACACTACTGTACTGTACACTTAAGATGGTAAATTTCATGCTACGTATTTTTACCATTATTACAAAACAACCCCTCCATGACCAAGTTTACAACACATACACAATGATATATTTTATCAGGAGCTATTTGGTTTTCAGCAATTATATGATGCCATTGATTATAAGATGCAACCCAATTTTGGAGATGTTAAAAAGTAAAAAAAAGAAAACTGTGTCTTAAGACGGATGAAATGTGGTATATATATATATTTGTGTATAAATACCTTTTTTTGCACTTTTATAAATTAAAATAACATTCTGGTAGACTTCTTCTAAAGCTTCCTATATGTACCTGATTTAAATAAATTTCCTTTATCAAAATTTATTTATTTATTTTTATTTACTTACTTATTGCTGGAAGAGGTATATTCTTTGAGCTGAAATATTCCAGGATTGATCAAGAGTGAATTAGTGGTGGAGTATATAAAGAAGTCAGAAAATTTGTTACAGAGTTACAAAAGCCCCATATCTCATCCAATAAAGTGTGTTTTTTCCTATTTGGTTTTATACACCTTAAATACATCACTTCAAAAATTAATTACAAATTAAAAGAATGTGATAAGCACTCTTGGCTACCTACTCAACTGTCATCCCCACTTTTCCTTGTTAACAAAACCCAGTTTCATTCAAATGTTGGCATCAATGTGGTCAGACAAGTTGTGCTTCTTCGTAGAAAAACTGGATGAGGTCAAGCGATCATGGTGATCTTATTTTCTTTGCCAGCTGTTGATTTAGGGGAGCATATGATCTGGTTCTGGGTCTAGAGCGGAAATATGCTGTGGGTTTCTGGGGAGGATTTTCTTCCTCAATAGGAGAAGAACTTATTAAAAGGAACCCACTCCATACCCACCTTCTCCTTACCCTCCTGCTTTTGGATATGGTTTTGTAAAGATACAGACATAAGTTCTGAACTGCTGTAGCCATCTCTTGACCAAGAGGGAAGATGATACCGATCTACTGAGGGTGGCAGAACAGAATGATGGAAAGAGTCCTGGGCATTGCTATGTTTAATAAGCTACTGAATCAACCCTGAAACTTCCTGCCTCTTGAATCCTTGATAAGTGACAAGATAAACTGTCCTAATTGTTAAGCCACTGTTAGTCAGGCTTTTTTGTTACCTGTAGCCAAAAGCAAACATACGAACCTTCAAGTTGCAAACTTTCAAAGATGCAAACGTGTGTTCGAATGTCAAATCACGTAAGTTAGTTCACGTGTCTGGCGTACATTGTCACGTGCGTGCATCCTCTACAAGTGGTTGTGCTTTTGTGTACTTTACTATACGGTACTGTATAGAGTACAGTAGTACAGTATCTTTATTTCAAGCCTAGAATGTCCAAAAGCAGTGGTGATGTAGCTAGTAATGAGAAGCACCACCAAGAGATAACGATGGAAACAAAAGTGAAAATAATTGAGAGGGTGGAGTTAGGCAAAAAGACGGTAGATGTTGCTCATTATAACATGAATTGTTCAACCATCAGCACGATTCTGAAGAAGAAGGACAAGATCACGGAACATGTGAAGTCTGCTGTGCCTTGTCAACAATAACATCGAAGAAGAGTGGAAAAGTGATGGAGGAGATGGAGAAACTTCTCAGTGTGTGGATGTAGATCAGCATCAGGGTCGATTCCTGCTCAGCTTAATGCTGATTAATGAGAAAGCTAAAAGCCTTTATGAAGACTTGAAGAAGAAACAGGGGAAAGAATCAGAGGGTGCATCTCTTAATGCCAGCCATGGCTGGTTTCATTGGTTCAAGGCTAGAGCCAACCTTCACAATGTAAAAGTAAGTAGAGACGCAGTGACTGCAGATAGGGTAGCTGCCTGGGAATTTCCTGAAATGCTTCGAGAAATTATTGATGAAGGAACATACTGTACTAATGAAGACCTGATGGAATTGGAGGCCCAGAGAAAGGACGAAGAGAGACAAGAGGAAGAAGTAACTGAAGAACCAAAGAGATTCACGACACAGGAAATGGCAAGGGAATTTTCTTTATTTGAGGAGGCACTGTTAGTTTTTGAGGCACAGGACCTGAACGTAGAACAGTACACGAAGGCTGCAGCAGCCATTCAGAATGCAATCTGGTGCTACCTTGTCATCTTTGACGAGAAAAAAAAGAGCTACTACCCAGACATCACTGGATCATTTTTTTCAAGAGGGTAAATGGAGTTGAATCCAGCAAGGAATCAGAACCTGTGCCATCAATGTCAACCATGAGTGAAATTGCAGCTTGCCCTCCATCTCCTGTTGCTGACGATCCTTCAGCTCCACCACCATCTCCCACCTCCCATTCCTCCTCCAGTCAGTAACTCTTCTTGCCTCTTCACTCAATAACAGCCCCTGTATGCCAGCTGTTGTACTGTACTACTGTACTTTTCAAGGTACTGTACTGTAAGATAACAAATCTTTTATTTTTGTGTTTGTTTTTTATGTATTATTTGTGTGAAAAGTATTATAAACCTATTACAGTACAGTATTTTATAGCCAATTGTGTTAGTTGGGTACCTAGGCTAACTGTTGGACTTACGAACAAATTGGACTTACAAACGTGCTTTCAGAACTGAACTCTTTCATATGTAGGGGACTTTCTGTACCGATACAGAAAAAATGGTCTATCCAAATTTTAAGAAAAAATCCTGAGAGACTTCCCTGGTGGTCCAGTGGTAAAGACTCCACACTTTCTTTTTTCTTTTTTTTTTTTGAATTTTTGAATTTTCTTATTTTTACTTTTTGTACAGCAGCTTATTAGTTATCTATTGTGTACATGTTAGTGTATCTATGTCAATCCCAATCTCCCAATTCATCCCACCACCACCACTTTCCCCACTTGGTGTCCATACGTTTGTTCTCTACATCTGTGTCTCTATTTCTGCCCTGCAAACCAGTTCATCTGTACCATTTTCCTAGGTTCCACATATATGCGTTAATATATATATATTTTTTCCCTTTCTGACTTACTTCACTCTCTGTATGACAGTCTCTAGATCCATCACGTCTCTACAAATGACCCAATTCCATTCCTTTTTCTGGCTGAGTAATATTCCATTGTATATATGTACCACATCTTCTTTATCCATTCGTCTGTCAATGGGCATTTAGGTTGCTTCCATTACCTGGCTATTGTAAACAGTGCTGCAATGAACATTGGGGTGCATGTGTCTTTTTGAATTATGGTTTTATCTGGGTATATGCCCAGTAGTGGGATTGCTGGGTCATATGGTAGTTCTATTTTTAGTTTTTCTAAGGAACCTCCATACTGTTCTCCATAGTGTCTGTATCAGTTTACATTCCCACCAACAGTGCAGGAGAGTTCCCTTTTCTCCACAACCTCTCCAGCATTTGCTGTTTGTAGATTTTCTGATGATGCCCATTCTAACTGGTGTGAGGTGATACCTCATTGTAGTTTTGATTTGCATTTCTCTAATAATTAGTGATGTTGAGCAGCTTTTCATGTGCTTCTGGGCCATCTGTATGTCTTCTTTGGAGAAATCTCTATTTAGTCTTCAGCCCATTTCTTGATTGGTTTTTTTTTTTAATATTGAGGTGCATGAGCTGTTTATATATTTTGGAAATTAATCCTTTGTCCGTTGATTCGAGATTGCTTTGGGTAGTACAGTTATTTTTCACAATAGTGATTCTTCCAATCCAAGAACATGGTATATCTCTCCATCTGTTTGTGTCATCTTTGATATCTTTCACCAGTCTCTTTTAGTTTTCTGAGTACAGGCCTTTTACCTCCTTATGTAGGTTTATTCCTAGGTATTTTATTCTTTTTCTTGCAATGGTTAATGGGATTCTTTCCTTAATTTCTCTTTCTGATCTTTTGTTGTTAGTGTATAGGAATGCAAGAGATTACTGTGCATTAATTTTGTATCCTGCAACT
>NC_041219.1:78624958-78625587 GCF_002837175.3 Physeter macrocephalus | reverse complement strand
TTCTCAAAGAACCAGCTTTTAGTTTTATTGATCTTTGCTATTGTTTTCTTTGTTTCTATTTCATTTATTTCTGCTCTGATCTTTATGATTTCTTTCCTTCTGCTAACTTTGGGTTTTGTTTGTTCTGCTTTCTCTAGTTCCTTTAGGTGTAAGGTTAGATTGTTTATTTGATATTTTTCTTGTTTTTTGATGTAGGTTTGTATTGCTATAAGCTTCCCTCTTAGAACTCCTTTTACTGCATCCCACAGTTTTGGATCATCGTGTTTTCATTGTCATTTGTCTCTAGGTATTTTTTGATTTCTTCAGTGATCTCTTGGTTATTTAGTAACGTATTGTTTAGCCTCCATGTGTTTGCATTTTTTACGTTTTTTCCCTGTAATTTATTTCTAATCTCATAGCATTGTGGTCAAAAAAGGGGCTTGATATGATTTCAATTTTCTTAAATTTACCGAGACTTGATTTGTGAACCAAGATGTGATCTACCTTGGAGAATGTTCCGTGTGCACTTGAGAAGAAAGTGTAATCTGCTGTTTTTGGATGGAATGTCCTATAAATATCAATTAAATCTATCTGGTCTATTGTGTCATTTAAAGCTTGTGTTTCCTTAGTAATTTTCTGTTTGGATGATC
>NC_041219.1:78623315-78624525 GCF_002837175.3 Physeter macrocephalus | reverse complement strand
TCCTTTCTCTCTCTCTTCTCCTTCTGGGACCCCTATAATGCGAATGTTGTTGCATTTAATGTTGTCCCAGAGGTCTCTTAGGCTGTCTTCATTTCTTTTCATTCTTTTTTCTTTAGTCTGTTCCACAGCAGTCAATTCCACCATTCTGTCATCCAGGTCAGTTATCCGTTATTCTGCCTCAGTTATTCTGCTATTGATTTTTTGTAGTGTATGTTTCATTTCAGTTATTGCCTTGTTCATCTCTGTTTGTTAGCTCTTTAATCCTTCTAGGTCTTTGTTCTTTAATTCTTCTAGGTCTTTGTTAAATATTTCTTGCATCTTCTTCTTTTTTTTTTTTTTTTTTGCGGTACGCGCACCTCTCACTGCCGTGGTCTCTCCTGCTGCGGAGCACAGGCTCCGGACGCGCAGGCCCAGTGGCCATGGCTCATGGGCCCAGCCACTCCGTGGCACGTGTGATCCTCCCGGAATGGGGCATGAACCCGCGTCCCCTGCAGCGGCAGGCGGACTCTCAACCACTGCGCCACTAGGGAAGCCCTCTTGCATCTTCTTGATATTTGCCTCCATTCTTTTTCGGAGGTCCTGGATCATCTTCAATATCATTATTCTGAATTCTTTTTCTCGACGGTTGCCCACCTCCACTTCACTTAGTTGTTTTTCTGGGGTTTTATCTTGTTCCTTCATCTGGTACAAAGTCCTCTGCCTTTTCATTTTGTCTATCTCTCTGTGAATGTGATTTTCCTTCTGTAGGCTGCAGAATTGTAGTTCTTCTTGCTTCTTCTTTTTTTTTCCTTAATTAACCATTTTATTTAATTTTTTTTGTTGTTTATTTTTGGCTGTGTTGGGTCTTCATTGCTGCATGTGGGCTTTCTCTAGCTGCAGCGAGCAGGGGCTACTCTTTGTTGTGGTGCACAGGCTTCTCATTGAGGTGGCTTCTCCTGTTGTGGAGCATGGGCTCTAGGAGCATGGGCTTCCATAGTTGTAGCACACAGACTCAGTTGTTGCGGCACATGGGCCCTAGATTGCGCAGGTTTCGGTAGTTGTGGTGTATTGGCTTCGCTGCTCCATGGCATGTGGGATCTTCTCGGACCAGGAATCGAACCTGTGTCCCCTGCATTGGCAGGTGGAGTCTCAACCACTGTGCCATCAGGGAAGTCCCCAAGACTAGTGCGGGGGGCATGGGTTCGGCCCCTGGTCTGGGAACTAAGATCCC
>NC_041219.1:78615771-78619050 GCF_002837175.3 Physeter macrocephalus | reverse complement strand
AATTCTCTTAGCTTTTGCTTGTCTGTAAAGCTTTTGATTTCTCCATCAAATCTGAATGAGATCCTTGCCGGGTAGAGTAATCTTGGTTGTAGGTTCTTCCCTTTCATCACTTTAAGTATATCATGCCACTCCCTTCTGGCTTGTAGAGTTTCTGCTGAGAAATCAGCTGTTAACCTTATGGGAGTTCCCTTGTATGTTATTTGTCATTTTTCCCTTGCTGCTTTCAATAATTTTTCTTTGTCTTTAATTTTTGCCAATTTGATTACTATGTGTCTCGGCATGTTTCTCCTTGGGTTTATCCTGCCTGGGACTCTCTGTGCTTCCTGCACTTGGGTGGCTATTTCCTTTCCCATGTTAGGAAAGTTTTCAACTATAATCTCTTCAAATATTTTCTCTGGTCCTTTCTCTCTCTCTTCTCCTTCTGGGACCCCTATAATGCGAATGTTGTTGCATTTAATGTTGTCCCAGAGGTCTCTTAGGCTGTCTTCATTTCTTTTCATTCTTTTTTCTTTAGTCTGTTCCACAGCAGTCAATTCCACCATTCTGTCATCCAGGTCAGTTATCCGTTATTCTGCCTCAGTTATTCTGCTATTGATTTTTTGTAGTGTATGTTTCATTTCAGTTATTGCCTTGTTCATCTCTGTTTGTTAGCTCTTTAATCCTTCTAGGTCTTTGTTCTTTAATTCTTCTAGGTCTTTGTTAAATATTTCTTGCATCTTCTTCTTTTTTTTTTTTTTTTTTGCGGTACGCGCACCTCTCACTGCCGTGGTCTCTCCTGCTGCGGAGCACAGGCCCCGGGCGCGCAGGCCCAGTGGCCATGGCTCATGGGCCCAGCCACTCCGTGGCACGTGTGATCCTCCCGGAATGGGGCATGAACCCGCGTCCCCTGCAGCGGCAGGCGGACTCTCAACCACTGCGCCACTAGGGAAGCCCTCTTGCATCTTCTTGATATTTGCCTCCATTCTTTTTCGGAGGTCCTGGATCATCTTCAATATCATTATTCTGAATTCTTTTTCTCGACGGTTGCCCACCTCCACTTCACTTAGTTGTTTTTCTGGGGTTTTATCTTGTTCCTTCATCTGGTACAAAGTCCTCTGCCTTTTCATTTTGTCTATCTCTCTGTGAATGTGATTTTCCTTCTGTAGGCTGCAGAATTGTAGTTCTTCTTGCTTCTTCTTTTTTTTTCCTTAATTAACCATTTTATTTAATTTTTTTTGTTGTTTATTTTTGGCTGTGTTGGGTCTTCATTGCTGCATGTGGGCTTTCTCTAGCTGCAGCGAGCAGGGGCTACTCTTTGTTGTGGTGCACAGGCTTCTCATTGAGGTGGCTTCTCCTGTTGTGGAGCATGGGCTCTAGGAGCATGGGCTTCCATAGTTGTAGCACACAGACTCAGTTGTTGCGGCACATGGGCCCTAGATTGCGCAGGTTTCGGTAGTTGTGGTGTATTGGCTTTGCTGCTCCATGGCATGTGGGATCTTCTCGGACCAGGAATCGAACCTGTGTCCCCTGCATTGGCAGGTGGAGTCTCAACCACTGTGCCATCAGGGAAGTCCCCAAGACTAGTGCGGGGGGCATGGGTTCGGCCCCTGGTCTGGGAACTAAGATCCCACATGCCACATGGCAAGCAGCCAAAAAATAAGCACTTGATGTTGTAACATTGCAAAGCCATACATTTAATGTTTTTATTATTATTGCTTGGAAAGCTTTTATTTCAGGATTTATGCATATCTCTTTGTTGTTGTTTTTAAACTTTTTATTTTATATTGGAATATAGCCAATTAGGAATGTTGTGATAGTTCCACCTTTGTTGTTTTTGAAGGAGATCATCTAGATAAGAAGTCAGTGAACTGTGACCTGTGGGCCAAACGCAGCCCACAGCCTGTTATTTTTGTATGGCCCATGAACTAACAATGGGTTTTTTTTTTGGTAGTATTTTTTTTGGCCCTACTGCGCAGCCTGTAGGATCTTAGTTCCCCCACCAGGGATCGAACCCACACCCGCCCCTTCTTGTGTTCCTCCCATACACCATGCACCTTCCCTGGACCACCGAGCATCTACCCACACAGGTCTTATAAACCTACCACAACTCTGGAATGAAGGTAGCAAGTGTCCACACTGGCACAGCTGGCAAAAGACAGAGCAGGGTTGTTTATGACCTAACATGTTTTTAAACTTTTTATTTTATATTGGAATATAGCCAATTAGGAATGTTGTGATAGTTCCACCTTTGTTGTTTTTGAAGGAGATCATCTAGATAAGAAGTCAGTGAACTGTGACCTGTGGGCCAAACGCAGCCCACAGCCTGTTATTTTTGTATGGCCCATGAACTAACAATGGGTTTTTTTTTTGGTAGTATTTTTTTTGGCCCTACTGCGCAGCCTGTAGGATCTTAGTTCCCCCACCAGGGATCGAACCCACACCCCCTGCTGTGGAAGCACAGAGTCTTAACCACTGGACTGCCAGGGATGTCCTCTAACAATAGGTTTTAATTTTTTTAATGGTTGGGGAAAAATCAAAAGAAGAATATTTCATAATATATAGAAATTATGTAAAACACTAATTTCTATGTCCAAAAATAAAGTTTCATTGAAGCCCAGCCAACAGTTTATGGCTGCTTTTATATTACAACAGCAGAGTTGAGTAGTGTAGACAGAGACCAGATGAACAGCAAATCTGAAAATATTTACTATCTGGTCCTTTACAGAGAAAGTTTGTTGACTTTTAATGTAGATGGAAATAAGAGACATATAAAAGTTCCATTTGATTTTGAAAAATGATCAAAATATTATCAAAACTTATAATTTAAGCTCTGCTCTATTTTGCCTTTGTATATGCCATAACAATGTCAATAGAAAGTGACACACACAGGCTATAAGACTAGTGCCAATCTATAATTATAAATTTATATCTTTCTCCAATGACACCGTTGCTTTATTACAAGGCTCACACCTCTATAGGCATTTGCAGTAGCCCACATAGCTCTGAATCATTAGAATACAAAATAACCATATTCAAGACATCCTAAAATTTCCCATGAAAGAGATAAAGTATAAACTCGAAATCAGTGATATTATTTACGTGATACTTCCAATAGAGGGTTTTTTCAAAGTAGACACAAATAGATATATGATAATATTTTAATGAGAATACTGGGCAATCAGAAATATTTTTAAAGCAGGGAATTAATAGTTTCATGTGGATGATTTTCAGTTCGTTGTGAGAAATCAGACTCCTAATTTTTTTTTTTTTTTTTTTTTTTTTTTTTTTTTTTTTTTTTTT
>NC_041219.1:78595063-78615739 GCF_002837175.3 Physeter macrocephalus | reverse complement strand
CAGACGCGCAGGCTCAGCGGCCATGGCTCACGGGTCCAGCCGCTCCGCGGCATGCGGGATCCTCCCGGACCGGGGCACGAACCCGTATCCCCTGCATCGGCAGGCGGATTCTCAACCACTGCGCCACCAGGGAAGCCCAGATTCCTAATTTTTGAGTCTCCAAAGCACAAATCAAAACCTTTGTTCATGGAATGTATCACTTTCCACCAGGTATTATAGTTATATATACTTTGTCTGATTTTCCTTTCTAGATTGTAAGCTCCTTGATGGTAATTCATCTAATTCATATTTGTATCCTCTGCAGCATCTTGCACAGTGACTTCCACATAGTAAAATACACAGTGAAATTTACTGAAGAAAAATGCATGAAAGGAAAAATATTCATGGCCATTAACAGTATTCCTCCTAAAGGAATGGTCTGTAAGTAGTCAGAAATTTAGATGACAATTTCTGTATAAAGATTTTAATGGCATTATTATTTAAAATAGTCTGGAAGTAACTTAAATATCCAATAATAGGAGAGTATTTTCTTTTTAAAAAGTATCATTTATCCATCCCATAGAATATTATGCCAGCCTTACAAATAATATAGTTGAGGACTTTCCTGGTGGTTCAGTGGTTAAGACTCTGTGCTTCCACTGCATGGGGCATGGGTTCGATCCCTGGTCAGGGAACTGAGATCCCAAATGGCGCACGGTGCAGCCAAAAAAATAAATAAATAGAATAATAATAATAATAATGTAGTTGAAAACTTTTGATAACTTAGGGAAAAAATCGCCATAAAAATGTTCAGAGAAAACTGCAGGATTCAGAATTAGGTATTCAGTATGATTTCAAGGAAAGTCACCAAAATGTTAACAGCAGTTTTCACTGAGAAATAAGATTATGCGTGAACTTATTGTCTTCTTTCTACTTTTGCACATCTCCTAAATTTGCTACAATAAGCATGTGTTGCTTTTATTCCTAGGAAAAGAGAAATAAACATTTGGGAAATAAATGAGTGGAGTTGGCAGAAACTCATCAATGACTAATCTGAAGGAAAATAATCTGATTTGTTTTTTTTATCCTGAACTGAGCAGGTTTTCCCAAACTTGCTGGCAGTGAGGGAGAGATGAAACTCCCATCCAAGTAAAGAGAAGCTCTGCCAGGGACAAGTATAATGAGCAAGCCTAGGCTGTGAACAGGATCTTGAACTTAAAAAGCTGACACTGCCTCCACAGCCTCACTGGTGTGATCATCACTTACCCAGCCAATTACCACCCTGTGTCGTTGCTGATTAGAGAATATTTAAGAACACAATCAGTTCTTGAAGAATTTGTTCAATATCTTAGATGCCATTTTTCCACCTGAAAATAGATGCAGTCATAGGCTCTCTGTGCTTATTTTCAAACTTTATCAGATGTATTCTGGTACATATTATAAGTATATTATGTTGCAGTCATATGTCCTAAATAATAGGACTGCTCTAGAAGCACCAGTATTGTTCAGTGTAGGGTTGCAAATGACAGGAGAATGCCATTACTTCAGCACATGTTCTAGTTTTTAATGTCTGGTAGCTGTTATAATTTTGCTCAGTTGCAATCTTAAAGAAATCTTTGAGGTTCTATTGATGCATGTAGTATGCAGTCAATAAATGTTCATCTACTAACTGCCATAAGAACTTTTAGTAGTAACTAAATTGTTTATAAGAGAAAACTTCAGTTTTAATGTTCATACACAAAGTTATTATCAAGAGAACATAAGAGAAGAACTTACATCATTGGAGCTCATTTAGTTTTTAATTTCAACAGTAGAAGAAACAAGAAGTTACTCCATTTCACTAATCTGATCTCACCTTCAAAGTTCTAATGAAGTACATTGAACAAGAAAATATCTTTTAAATGTAAGGTACTTATATTTTAAAATATAAAATATATAGAAATTATATAGTAATGTGCATGACATATTCAAATGTGGACTTTGGAATATTCAACATCCAAGAAGAATGTGTTTCTAAGGAGTATTTCAGAAAAATCTTGTTTTTGCCATCAATCATTAGATATGGAAATCAAATGATATTACAAATAATGGTAGGCTGCCATCATCCAGTCCAAAGAACAGACACTTTCCAGATAAAGCACACACTTTTAAAAGACAACTTTTGGGCTTCCCTGGTGGCGCAGTGGTTAAGAATCTGCCTGCCAAGGCAGGGGACATGGGATCGAGCCCCGGTCCGGGAAGATCCCACATGCCACAGAGCAACTAAGCCCGTGCACCACAATTACTGAGCCTGCGCTCTAGAGCCGGTGAGCCACAACTACTGAGTCCATGTGCCACAACTACTGAGCCTGCACTCTAGAGCCCGTGCACCACAACAAGAGAAGCCATCGCAATGAGAAGCCCGTGTACCGCAATGAAGAGTAGCCCCTGCTCTCCACAACTAGAGAAAGCCCGCACACAGCAACGAAGACCCAGTGAAGCCAAAAATAAATAAATAAAATAAAAATAAATTAAAATAATAAAAGATAACCTTTGACTGGTTTGATGTATGTAATTAAAATCACATAATCATAATTATACCCAAATTCAAGTTAGCTTTATTTTTGCATCTGCTAGAAAGAAGTGACATTAAAGGACACTTCACAGGAGATAATAAACACATTTAATAGGTAATATTTTTATCAGTTGGATTTTATTTTCATCCTTGATATTTGTTAAGTATGCATACTTATCTAGGCATGTAATTTGGTGAGATCCTTTCCATGTTACATAAATATATTTAGTTACGTGGCCTTTATTTTCTAATAAGGTAACCCAGAATTAGGGCAACTATTCATGACAGAAGGCTGAGTTTTAAATATATATTACTTTCTGTCAATTCTAATGAAATAGCCAAACTTGAATTCTGGATCTATATAAATCTAAGAAAAATGGTAACACTCAGCAGCAAGCTGATGCAAAGCTTAGCAATGTGATACTATCTCTCTTACCTTTGTATTAGGAAGAAAGTCTGTGAGAATATATTTTAAAAGATGCCCTTGATTTTACAGAAAATTTGGATGAAAGGGTCATTCAAGGAGGAGAGAGTTGGAATTAAGGACCAGAAGAAAGAATAGCTTTATCTCTGACTATATATTGAAAAACAACTTTGAGTTATTTTAAGGATTATTTATAGGGTCAATTACAAGTTCATTAGAATTGACAATTATCAATAAGACCGATGAATAAAATTATTTGACTCAAATTTTTATTGGCAAAGCACAAATGAACATGTCCTACAGCTTCAAGAAGGCATAATATCTATTTGTAAAATAAATATTGGAATTTTAAAGCAACATTGTCATGAAATAAAATATATGCATATTGTTGTAACGGTTACTCCAAATTATTAGAACATTTTAAAAGACTAGTTTTTGAAAATCTTATTGCTTAATGTACACATTGCTGTTTGATATTTTAGAATAGTAACTTCTAAAAATTTGAACGACCTACGTAATTTAATAATTTTTAAAACTGAAGCAATCATGATGTAAACAGAATGATTTTTGTCTTATTTATTCTTCTTTTTAATAAGGCCCAACCTGTCCACACCATTTAATATTGTAATCTGTTTCACTTTCTCCCCACTCCAACCCAGCACAATCTCTTTTCCCTGTTCTACTTTTTAATTTTTCCATAACAGATTCACTAACGTACTTTGGTATTTCCATATTTATTATGTTTGCTGGCTTTTGTATGTCTCCCTCATCAATGCTACATAAAGGATACAAACTTCAAAAAGGCATGAACCTCCTTTGTTTTGTTCTGCTGTATCTTAAGCTCCTGGAGCAGTATCTGGCACAAGATACGTTCTCAATAAATATTTGCGGAATTAATGCATGTATAAGTGAATGAATGAATTTCATTCACCTGGGATTCCAGTAGCCTAGGCACTGTGTTATTGGAAATAATATTAGCTACCAAAGGCTAAACACTCTTTGGAAGATGTCATGTATGTTGATCTTGGCAATAACCTTGCCAGGTAAGCATTTTTATCCTCTTTTTAAAAATGAGACAGTTGAGCCTTGGAGACATTAAGTACCTTTCCAAAGTCTCAGAGCTGGTAAGTGCGTGCCAGAGCTAAAATTTGCACAAAATTCCATGCTTTTGAAAATACTTCTACTGACATAGCCTGCTTTAGAACAATTATTTCTCTAGAATTTATGCTAATTTTAATTTCTGACTTCATTGTGAAAAGCTTGAGAGCACCTATTTTCTTTATTTTTCATTTTTGTATATATACTATATTTCCATGGTTGAAATAGGAAAACAATATAAAAACGTACTCACCTACTGAGGAATCTGGCTCCCCACTTGTTCCCTTACACCAACCCTTTGCTCTTTTACAGATAACCATTTCTATAGGTTTCCACTGTTAATCAAAAACAGGAAAAAATTATACATATATTTTATTTTCTCCCTTTCTTACATATAGGGTAGCTTATTTTCAGTTTCAGTAGGTTTCATGAGGTAAATAATTTTTTCCCTTTGATTTATTTAGAAGAAAAGTTGATATGAATCACTTATTAATCTTGGGCCAATAGATCTTTTAAATGAGGTGACTATTCCTGTGACATTTGACTGACATTATTAATAATCTATAACTTCAAATTATGAAGGTATCAGTAGGGTTCTTAAATTAGTTTTACTTTAATATACATTAATTAAAATGTCTACTGCTGACAGCTTGAAGATTCCTTTTAATGATTTTTATAATCTCTGTACAACTTGGTACGTATGTGAGAGTTCAGAAGTTTTGAGTTGAAAAGTATGACTGTGTTGGAATATGGGAGTATTGCAAGATTGATTTATAACTCTTTGAGGTAATAGCATTAATTTTTTTTCCCAGAACAAAAGCACATTATTTTTTCTTCCAAGCACAGAAACTGGAAAATCCATTCTGTTAAAAATAAAGCCCAGGTTCTGGATAGCTACATTGTATTGCGGTCTGAATCACTATTTCAGCATATTCTGGGAAAAGGCTGGCTTCATGGGCATGTGGACTTCTACAGTCACACAGGGCCCTGTGCCTAGAACTCCCTGTTAGTTCAATGTCTGCTGTCACTGTCTTGAAATTCTTAATAATTTTTGAACAAGGAGATCTGCATTTTAATTTTGCACTGGGTCTCACAAATTATGCAGACCGTTATAACATTTCTTTACTATTTAACAGGATGTCACTATGATTTGTTTATATTGCTTTTTACATTTAAATTACATTATAAATTTTGCTTACTTTTGACATCGGCAATATCTTTTTACAGTGAGATTTATCTTCCTTGACAGTTATGCTGTAGATGAATTAGCCTGAGTTTCTTCTTAAGGTATTTAAGTGATAGTTGATTCATAAAATGTTTAAGAAGGGACTCAGCCAGATTATTTCACTGTACACATTAAGGATCCTTCGAATACAGCATTAGAGATACAGTTTTTATATTGACAAGGAAAGAATAATAGGAATAGCCATTCACTTCATTTAAAGACCATTTCCCCCAGTGAGTTGGCATTTAGTGCCTGCTCATATTATAGCAGGTGACATTAGGCTCCATAAAAATTCCACATGTGTTATGAGAAAAGCTAGATGGCAAGGAGCCAAGGAATTGCACTGAGTTCCTACAATGTGCTAGTCAATGTGTGTATAACCAAAAACTAAGAAAACCCCTTACATGAGATCCCATCAATTCTGGCCTCTTATCCTCAGTGGGGTTGCAGGAAACCTCCACATTGCTCTCTGTATAGTGCTATCCCAGTTGCCTACAAAATGTAGGATGAGACGAGAGACCTTGATGCTCCTGGAGGTTGATCCAGTTGTTCTAGCTTTTGAATATAGCAGGCTATCAGCTTTATTGTATATGAGAAGATCAAGGATCAAATACACTTATAATATCAAAGAAAAACAAGAGCTTTCAGAGACAATGATTTTTAGGGAAGTTTACACTATTATTTCTAGTGTTGTATTTATTCAACAGGTAAGCAGGCAACTTTAGCTGGGACCATTGCAGTGCCCATGGTGGGTTAATTCGATTCATTAAAACGAGGATTGCATTAGAGGTTTCAACTCCTTGGAACCTCACATTAAGTCCATATTCTGGCTCTCCCCGCCTCCGGAAATAAAGTCAGGTCAAAGCAGGTGGCTCCCAAAGCAGCCCATTTGCCACAGCACATATCTGAAGGGGGGAGCTAGCCAATTAACTTTCCTCACGTTTGAGACTCTGATGTTTCTTCATATGAAAGAGGACAAAGCATTGTCTCCCAAAATAAAGCATACAAGCTTCATTCTTCTTTCATTAAAATACTGTTTCCTTTTTTTAAGAACAGGCATTTCCTTCATGTTGGTACATTTCTAATCTAATTCAGCTAAGCGTACCCTCCTGCCAAAACAACCTTTTAGAAAAGACTACAAGTAGGAGTGATGATAAATGGAGAAAATGGGCAAAGTTGACACACATTTCTTAATAAGATTGTGTAGAAATGTCAAAGCGAAGCATTCAGTTTTTAGTTTGAATAAGCATTCACTTCGAGTAAATATATAAATCATAGAAATTCATAACTTTTTCCTTCTTTTGTAAGTACAAATCAACATAAAATACAGACACACTGCTCAAACTGATAAAATGGTACCATAGATGAAATGAATGAAAGATAACCAGTTTATTTACTGGAAAGAGTTATGCATTACACCATATGCAGTTGGTAACATAAACCAAGATAAAAGAATTGATGTATTGGCCTCGGTTATTTTCTTAGCACTGTAGTGCCTTTTCCAACCATTGAGTGCATGATCAAATACAAATACAAGCACATATTGTATGGATTCTCCCATGAGACATTCACTTAGGATTGTCAACAAAAAAGTTTAAAAGGACAAGCAAAAATAAATTCATAAAATAATTTTTTGGATTTAAAATAAAGGCATTTGTATTCGAGAACAAGTTTCCTATGAAATTTGGATTTAAAAAAATAATTAGCAACAAAGAGTTTCTTAGGTCAGTCTTTTAGTCAAGTTTTCATATGGTATTATCATTAGGTGGAAACACTTCACATCATTTAACACCAAAAGGCATAATAACAAAATTGCGATTAAATGTAGGAATAGCAGGATCATTACAACAATAATCATACAGTGTACAAACCAGGGTTGGCCACACATTACACAAGTGTTAATACTGGAAAGAAATACAATGTTAGAATTATGTATGGTTCATCACATATGCATAATCATGCAAATAAAAACACTGAGTAGATTACAAAAATGTCATAAAATATTTTCAAAGTATTGTTTAATTGACTAACAGTCAAACCATTGAGCTAAAAACTTTGTGACAATAAAGTTAAAATCATTTACTTCCTCTAAGATTTGGTGCACAATCATATCTTTGAACTCAAACAACAAATGATTCATTCTGCATCTCCATTATCACTGAATAATAATTTGTCAACAAAATGATGCCGTTTCTCTTTATAGTTCTCTGATCTTTGTTTTAAAATGACTTTTTAAAAAGAAAACCAGTCACACTAGAAAGCATCAGATTTACTTCTCAGTGTTTTCATTAGAGAACCATAACAGAATAATTTTGAAAGAAAAAGAAGTTAAAATAAAAACGTGTTCTCAACCAATGTTCTATAGCAATTAAACTCCAATCACAGAAATAATCTGGCTGAGCAGTTTATCCAGGCTTCAGTTTAAATAGGGCAAATTTCAAATAACTCCAGAGGAAAGGGATGAAAATACACCAGGGATTAGAGCCATGCATTTCAATATGGAAAGGAGACCAGATATAGGAAAGAATCTCCTTACATTCCTAATGGAGAGATCACAAGAGAAATAAGACTTTCTATAGTGTTCATATTATGAATATGGGAAAGCTTACATGATGTGAAATATCTCATGCAAACGTTTTACATGGCATACTTTTATGCACTCACACCCTTACACAGTTAATTGCTGCTCTTCTTCATAAGTAGAATATTATTTCTGGAAAATCCTTGATTAGGGAACATATCTTAATACTAAATATCTTTTTAAGTTATTCTTTGAGGAAGAAGGACAAAAGAGATGTCTAGATGAAATCTTTCAGATGTAAACATAATAGGATCAGAATACAAATGCAATGTATCAAGGACTGTGGCAGTTAACTTGTCATTTAAATAAAGATGAATTAAATTACAGATATAACTCATCTGGGGGCATTATTACAAACAATGGAAAAGGTCACTCGGGAGCTAGATTGGTCTTGTACGTCCACGGAAAGTGATTTTAAAATAAAAATTGCTTGTCAATATCAGTACTGATCATGTTATCTATCACATCTTCAATTTAACAGCTTTTTGAAGAATTATATTCTATTTAATGAAAACATATTCTTGTAAATTTTTTGAAATCTCAAATATAAGGACTATTTAAAATCACTCTGGTTTATAAACAAACAAAAAACATAGAGGGTAAATTTTTTAAATTATGAACTTTATCCTAAGAGTTCCTTTTGAATCTAGTCCTACTTTATATCTACAATATTAACACATTTGTGGCATCATGGGTTGAACCAGCACAGTTCCTTGGTGGAAATCCATCAGTTTCCCATGATGTGTCTTTCTGAGATACAGATTATGTCTTTTGGCTGATTGATTATAACAATTACACATTAAATTTGCCACTCTTAACTCAGTAGAAAATATATTTTATTTCTTCCTTTTCATATTTTGTAATTTCCAATTGAGAAGTGTAAGGATTTTATTTAAAACAGAATAATCAGGAAATGTCCACATTCATAGTTGATTAATTTGACTAGTGTTTCATGCTTGTTTGAAACAGAAAGACTATCTGTACAGGAAAATTTTTCAAAGCATGGAAAAAGCAAATATTGTAGATTGAAGATCCTTTTAAGAAAAGATAAAATTTGAGAGGCATTTGCCCCCCTGAGGGATTGCATACCTATTTCTGAAGTATTCCTGAGGACGTTTGTTTTTTTAGACTCTGACAATTGAGGCTTTTTATGGTAAAATTACTACATTCTGGACAACTTTAAAGATATTATGAAATATAGCTGGAAGGAAAAATAATACAGACAACCCTGTTTTGTTTTTTACCAAATATCTTGGAAAAATAAAGATTGCTATCCTATTTTCAAGGGATAAAATATTTTATGACTAACCAGTATAACTTTAATGTATTTTTAAATTTTAAATAAAAGAACCATAGAATTATGGAATCCCAGAATTATAATACATTATCATAAGATTTCTTGCCACATAACTTAATCCTTACTAGACAACCAGTAATATTTAATTCTTAAAAAACAAATCTTCCTTATGATTATCAATTTTGATGATTAATTTCCCACTGTTAAAAATCTCCTTCCAAGAGTTAATATAAATCTTTCAGACTGAAGACTTTTTTTTTTTTTTTAATTCTAGTCTTAGTAACGGCAGCCATAGCTGGTACCTATCCTTTGTTAACTTTTCTTGATGATCACTATTGTACCTCTTCTTCCCTAGGCTAAAGTATAATCTTTATAAACAGATCTTAATTATTTAATAACTTTCTATTTTCACCAAGTTCTCCAAATTCCTCTTATTGAAACAGAACTGGATATGAAAAAGGGATATGATGAATCATGAGTTGACTGGAAAGATTAATTCTGGGTCCTGTATGCCCCTGTGCACCCAGACCAAAGGCAATTTATTGCTCCTTTTTATTTTAAATATTTTAGTTTTTTAACTAAGAAAAATCCTCAGTAGTAAAGCATTTCTGCATCCTATTCTCTTCAGTATGGTAATTGTGCTTACTTTTTAAAGTCGCGCTAGTAATCTTTAATCTTTGCCCACTGTGTTTGCAATAATTAGCCAGTATTGTCATTATACTTCTGTAGTTGGTTTTTCTTCCCCAAGTCTGTCTTCAACTAGTCTTACTGAGGTTTATTCTTTTTCATTTTCACTAGTTCTTCAGTTTTCCAGTTTCCTTTTAAATCCTGATGTTTCTTTACATGTACTGATTTTTATCAATGCTACACATATTTGTCCATTTTAAATGCCTATAAATAAATATAGATATGGCTCAGTTTAAACTATACTAAGTGAAGCCACAGTATAAATACATGGAACTCTCTCTTACTGCTTAGGGACTACAATCTAGTTTTGTGCTGAAAATTAGAAATTTATTTCCAAGTTTCTATATCTTTTTGGCAAAGTTTGCTAAAATTAACATTTTTATAGAATTACTATTTCAAAACAAGCATTTCCCACTCTGTTAATATAATGAACTGAAATAAAACTAGTATATAATAGACTTAATGATAAACTTTTTATTGGAAGAAATAAGTGTTTTGTCTATGACCCAGCTTTTCAGCTGGTCACAAATACAGCGTAAGAGAGCACAAATGCCCTATAGTTACACACAGACAATACTCACTGCTGAATTCCCTGCACCACCAATGAAACTGATGAGGCAATATAGGAGAATGTTCTGAGGTACTTTTTAAAAAGGCATATTTTCCCTCAGGCACAGTTTTTATTAAAAGTCAACTTAGCAGCTATGCCACTTCTCAGGTCCAAACACATGATGCTTGACAAAGAAAAAGCAGGGATGGGGGTGGGGGAGCTTCCTTTAACTGAACTCTAATAAAATACACAGAGTCTCACTAAGACTGGTACCAGGCAGATACAACACCAAGAAAATAGAGAAAATGTTTAGGAATAGCAAGGCAATGCAAGTGGAAAGAGCAAAAGGTTAGGTTGCCATGATCAGGGCTTTATGAAGATTTGTTTTGTTTCTTTTTCGTATTTTAACCTGAATCCCTATTTTGGTGAAGATTTCCAACTACTGCAAGTTGCATAATAAATGACACTGTTGAAAATAGCACTCATATGAGGAATTCAAAATCCCTTGGTTGCTTTGGTTAACAGTGACCACTACTTAATAGGTGTACAACTGATGAGAGCTCCTGCCCTGTGCTTTATGACTTGCCCACTGGCTGCCACCTTTGATGGGCCACTCTATTAGCGCTCCACCACTTCCACTAAGCTGCGTGCTCCTACTGGATCGCCATTGTTAGAGCCCTGCATTGTTAACTACCTTTTGTGTTAACAGCGAGGATTGTTTTTGTTTTAAAGAGAAGTTACAGATACCATTACACGAAAAGGTCAAACCGGTATGGTTTTAAACAAGTTAAGGCTACCTGACTAGACAAGGAATGAGGGATAGGAGCAGGTGTGTGGGCAGCACTTGATATAAGGAGCCCAAGAGTGTTAGACCTTGCAGCTCAATTAGCTGTTTTCCTTGTTTGTCAGATTATGTGCAAAATAAATTTTGCGGTGAAAATCCACTGCCTTAAATTAAGTCATAAAAGTTACTCAGCAGAATCTGTAAATTAACTAGGAACATGTATTGTCTCAATATCACATAATGATTGTAGGCACCTGAGTGTTTGTCAAAAGTAGACAGTGAGCTAAGGTTTCTTACCTGTTGTTTTTTTGGCAAGGAAGATGCATTATGAAAAAACCTAACAACAACAAAACATACAATTTTAATCAAAATTTGAACACTTTCTGGGTAAATTAATTAACCAAAGGCTAACTTCCATCTACATATGCATATATTTTCCCATTTATACTTGATATCTTGTAACAAGAAATACTCATAGTAGACCCTGAATTGGGGAGAAGTAAAAAAAAATTCTGGTCATTAAATAAACACACCATTTTTTTTCCTTCACGTTATTTAGCCTTCTTTAACATTATCACACACACATATACACACACAAAGGAGCAGCACCAGTGCATCTACTTGTCTGCAATTAAAAAAAAATTAAAGATGCCATCAAAAGTTGAATAAGTCAATGAATCATAACATAGTCTCTTTTTTAGATTTACTTAATAATGTCCAGTGAAGAATTCTAGTTAAAAAAAAAAAAAACAAAAAAACCAGCAGACAATGAGCTACCGATTAGAAAGTAAGTGCATAAACAATATCAGTGTAGCAGCAAAATACAGTTATTGTTAACATTCCGATGCACCTCATTTATCATTTTGTGCAAGAAAAATGACCACAGTCTGGCCAATTCCAGATTTCAGACTAAATTAAAATCATACTTAATTGAGCAAATTATGTGTATTTTAAAATAAATGAAGTTCACCTCTCATAGAAATGATTTTTATAGACATAAATCATGTGGCAAGTAAAGTACAAAGTAAATGTCAATGACCAAAAAATTAGAATCAACTTCTATAGCTGAATTTGAAGTGTAAGGAAAGCTGATTTTACAATATATGTATTTTACATTGTCTGAGGTCTCTCTTTAAGCTATCGAGGTAAAGCCAGCCATCTGAGATACATATTTCCTGTTTCGTTTATTTTGATTTAACTGAACTGTAGCCATTTGATTGCAGAAGTTTATCTGTGACTTAGAGAAACCATAAAGTGTTTTATCACACCGGAGTCTGTGCTTTGTGTTATTCCTCCCAACTTCCTCTCATCTTGCAAAATGATGGCCATTAATTCAATCAAACATCTAACCACCGAGAAGAAAACACCCGCTGGATCTTGGGCAGTATCCTGTGTGTGGCTACAAAACGTTCACCCCAGGTATTCGTCCACGGGAGATGAAGACTAGGGGTAAGGAGGCTTGGAGAGACAGTGGAGAGGGGCGCACTGCAAGCTGGAATGTGGCTGCTCATCGGGCAGAGCTACGTCAGGACTGCAAATGAGAAACAAGCATGTCAGCCAGAAATGCACTTACAAGGGGCTAGACACAGTTGTAAAGGTTCAACAGGCATATTCTTTTCACAGGAATTTTGCACAGAAAATGGCTTAAATCTAAAGCATGCCAAGACAACTGCAGATTTTCAAAAAAATGCCCCCAAAAAGAAAAATGAAACGCACTGGGGAAATAGTGTGTGAACGCCTCCCCAGCAATCACTCTTTTCAATTTCTTCACACAGTCTCGTTCCCCTAGGTCTCTGGGTTAGTTGCAAGATTTCTTTAGATCAGTTCTTTTCAAACTTTAATGATTGCATAGCAATCACCGGGAGTGATTCTGATTCAATAGGTCTGGGGTGGGACCTGAGAATCTGCATTTCAAAGAAGTTCCTGGGGACACGGACATGCTGGACCAAGGCTTTAGAGGATTCTACAGTTCTCTGGTAGATTCAATAGGAGGACTAATTTGCCTGTGGAAGTCTGATCTGCTCTAAGGGTTCCTCCTACCTGCTTTAGCTTGGTAGTGTAAATATGACAGAAGAGCAAGTATATAATGCAGACTTCCAAAATGACCACTTCTGAGAGCCTCCAGTTTAAATGAACACAGATGCTCAGGCCCATCAACGTCTTGCCGAAAAGTATTGGAGAATAAGAACGCAAAATCACTGAATTTCCTAAAGTAATACTACAAAACAGATTTGGGTTCAGACCTCTTAAAATGTGACTAATAGGGGGAAAATCACACTATGGGGATTTTCTTTTTAATTGAAAAAGATTGGCATTTTTCTAAAACTCTGCTTTTTTCCTTTATACTTTGAAACTCAGTACCATAGAATAATTTCTGCCAGGAGTGTTATGTGAGAAAGCTATTCAAGGTTTATTATTGTTATTTATTAATTTAATCATAATTTTAAAAAACCTAACACTATGATTCAAGTCATTAAAAATGAGCATTAAACAATTTTTATCTTTGGTATACTATGTATATCTCTTGAGTTTTAATACAGCATCATAATTATGTACAATACTGCTCTGCTTGGGGTCACCCTTACTTCCCAAACTCTATAAATTTAGTTTAAATGGAGATATGCTCTTCTGCACTAGTTAGGACAACCAGTGATAAAAATGACTTTTCCTATCTATTTTAAAATGTGATAGGTAAACATGGGAGAGCTAGAGGTTCAACACAAAGACTAAGAAAATACTGCATGGCAGGATTCTTCCTCCACCCTCCAGAAAGAGTCAGATGGCCCGGGGAATAGAGCAGCAGACAGACTTTCCCACAGACCTAACGGAGTTTCTTTCCGTTAAATCTGCATGATTTAGAATGAGTTTCTTTTTAGGGGACTAAACATGTTATTCAGCATAAGTTACGGCAAGTAGCACAGGGTGGTCACATCGTACAAGCGGAGTAAGTGTTTGAAGACCCATGGAGCTCAATACTCTTCTTGATAAAGGGAGGCAAGCATTTCTGTTTGACCAGCTGAAGTGTGTAGTAACGGCTTAAACATGGGTTATAGCTCGGCCCAACACATTGTGTCGTTTCATGATGATTAAAATTTTTTTTATTATTTCAGATTTCTTAAAGTGATAGATTATATTTCATATTATAGTATTACTATTTTTAATTTGCATAAAATACAATTGCACTGTGTATATTATGTGACAGAAGCATATTTTTGGTTTGCAGATTGAGGAAACACTTCTTGAATGTAAATACTGTATTTGATAAGTTCTAGTCAAATAATTTAATCATAATAATCATAATCATTTAATAATAATAAGTTCTAATCATTTAGTCAAACTGGTTCTGAAAAAAAAAAAGCAAGGTGAAATAAATTAAACTTAAAAAGATTCCTCATTAGCTTTTCCATTTCTTGTCTAATTGAAACACTTAATACGGTAGCCTTCTCTACTCTTTGCCCAAGCAAATTAGAGAGGTTATGAGAGACAGCAGATTTCTGTCTTAAGGAATGGTTAGGTACTAAGAACGGTTAGTGGTAGTAACAGCTATTGAGAGCACACTGTGGCCCAGGCCTGTGCCTTGCGGAATCCTTCCAGTAGCCACACTTTACAAGTAAGGAAATGAAATCTTAGCCTGCAAAAGCAACTTTCCAAGATTACGCAGTTAGCAGGTGTCAGAGGCTCGATTCAAACCCAGTAATGTGACTCCAGAGCTCATTCACTCCTTGAACTTCTGCTACGCGCCTGGCACTGCCCCAGGCCCTGGGTGGGATGGGGGCATTTTGTGGAGAACGGACTGCAGGCTAAGAGCCCACGTTCTTCTGCATTACACACATAGAATCCCACTGAAATGGGATTGAACATTTATAATTATATTCAGTTACTTAATGACTGAAATTACTAATGGCGTTTGTATGTTAATGAAGAACTTTCCTGAAGTAAAAACCTGTTGCTGGAAGTGGTGGGAACAGCAGGCTGAGACAGCAGTTGGAAGACGCTGGCTTGGGGCCTATTTAATCACAGAACTTCTCCTGCTCACTTGATGTCCCACTTAAATAGCTGGCTGCACAACCACCTGAGAGACCAAGTCATCACTGGGGCTTTGGCTGCTGCTGTGTTTCCAGGGAGCACTTGTGGCTCCACAGCTCTCAGCTCTAACCCATGACCACATGCAGCCTGCTACTGACATCTGCTCCTCAGACATACATGGAAGTATGTCTGGGCCTGCCCTTACTCAACAGAAGCCTTGCCCTGGGAGAAGAGCAACAGTTATATTAAAATAAGGAGAGAACAACAAGCAGGCTATAACAGCCACAACCAGACTATACAAACTAGACCCCATCGGAGGCCAAATAACTGGAGATGAAGGATTTCAAGAAAATGATTAGGTCCTGCTGGGGTGCTCTGATGATGTGTGGAAGTTTGCCCGTGGAATTTACCATAAAGGTAAGTTCATAATGGATTTGCAAAGCTTTCATTGGCAAAGAAATTGTTTAGCAAACTCTCCAGTTTAGCATCCAGGGAGTATGTAGACCTGCCTTTAAAATTCTTCAGTTAATCTTACATAAAAGGCACTATCACTGCAAATATTCTTTTCTGAATGCCAATTACAAGGTTTTCTCCACCTTTCCATTTCAGTTTCATTGAGGGTACTGAGTGGACAGAAAACAGAAACACTTTCATAAAGTTGTCTTGGAACAGACATCAGATATGCTTTATATCCTTCCTAACTGTTTGCCTGGGAAATATATTCTAAGGACAAAAGACAAGCAATTCCAGGTTTTATATTTTGGACGGTAATGAAACGCTGGACTAACCAAGTATTTACCCACACAGGGGAGCTGAAGGCCGCCTTAGGCTACTTGCCAGTGGCCAGTAAAATGAACTCTAGCTCTCTTGCATTTTCAGTGGGCATGTGTGGACTTCAGGAGTCCAGCGTGTGTCTGTGTAGCCCATATTAGAAATAAAATGTGGCAAGTATAATTATGTATAGGCAGTCATGATGTGGGAAGGGAGAGCTTGGGGGTCTATGGAACTGATGTGCAACTGGGTGGAAAGAGTGAGGACATCAGAATTTACCTGAGAGTCGGGCAGTCTTGCCCCCCGGCTAGTTGTGAGCGCTGTGGCGGTACGGAGGCAGCAGGCTGCTGACAATCTATAAGAAACTGATAAATTAGACACGTATACGAAGAGACAACAGAGCAACGTGTTAGTAACCGTAACTTAAGCAGCTGCCTGAGAGATTTAGTGAGGAATGTGCATTCACACAGAAACATCTGGATTAAGCTTTTTTTTTCCCCCTGAATGATGCCAATAGAAAAGACAAGGCTTTTTTCTTAATTAAATACAGTATTTAAAAATTAGTGACACAAAATTAGTCCTGAGAGTTCTCAAGTACCTTAGGACATACGTGGCCATTCATATTTGGTATTTAGCTACATCTAAAAATAAAGGATCTATTAACATAATGAACGATCTTCAAGTTCTGAACCTGAACATGATGGTAATTTCTTGCTCAGCAGTTAGATTTGCTATTCCAAAATGGTACGCATTGTCGGACACACCGGCATATTGTCAGTCCCATAGGTACATTGAGAAAAGCATGCAATACAAACTTTTCCATGATTAATAGAAGGATATTAGAGAAGGAAATCATCTTTACAGTTTTCTGAAAATAGGTTTTATTTATCAAAAGCAAGAATTGTTAGAAATCTTAGAATGTTTATTTTATATATATTAAATTGTCAGTAACTGGGACTGACAGAGAAAGCTAACCTGAATGGGAAATCTACTTTTATTTTTGTCATTTTAAAGTCATACAATATAGCTCACACTAGGTTGACAAAGCACTAGCTAGTAAAAGTTCAGGCTTTAGCTGATCAGTTATGTTACTCATCTACTCCAAGAGAGACCATGTGCTGGGTGTTCTAAAATAATCAAAGAGCAGTCTGTTTACTGGTATCAGGCTGATGTACTAGGATCACCTGCGAAGCTAGTTAGAAATGCATACATTATATTTCTGCAAAAAAGATTTTGCAAAAAGTTAAAATTAGAATTAAAAATTCAATTATTCTTAAATAATTGCAGCATTTCCTCTTGCTAACTGCTTAGACTATGTATTTGCTTAGTAAACCTCTTTCCCTATATGTTATATAGGTAATATTTAAACCAAATTATCACAAATTCTGGATTTAAAGTCGAATTCATGAGCCTCTACTGAAATTTACGTTCAAAGGCTTGAATCTAAGCATCACTTGTTCTAAAGCCAACATGTTCTCTATTGTAACAAAACCTGCTTGTATAACTCCAGAATACCAAAATTCATGAAAATTGCTCGTGCTTTTGTATAAGACATTGCAAACACACTAAAGTTGTCTGTGATGCAAAGTAGAATATAAGATAGGCTTGATTTAAGTTGATTCAAGAGAACATCACTGAAGACAGAGACCCTTTTATAAGGTGGTCTTTGCTGCAGAGTAACTTATTAATTATTGTTTTTTAATAGGAGCAAGATCTGATTCGTTGAGTAGCTGGTGTTCAGATGATCATACTCAGTCAAAGTCTTTCAAATGTAAAAAATATTTCCATTTTCTTAGCTTTGGGGAATTCTTTCTATTTTTTAAGTCTTTGTTTTTCCATTTTGCAGCTTGATTAGCTCAATGATTCCCTTTTGTAGAAACTCAGGAGTCTTAAAGGATGAATTCCTTTATGCTCTTTTCACCTTTTTCAACGGCTGTGCTAAGGGATAATTTAGGAATTGTTGGACAAATTTAGACAACTATTTCGATGTGGCCACCAGACATGTTTAAGTTAACCAGGTGTGTGCTGCCCTCTTCTGTTATATTTGAGTAAGTGCAATGAGTACAAATGAGTGTGAACACTTGGGAATCTGGCCTGTCTTTCCTATTGCCAGGAAGGTATAAATAAAGCTGTTCTATAGCAAAGTTTTGACCTCTGTGGAATGGCAAGCCCCAGGATCAGAGTAATTAGAGTTTTTAAATGGTCTAAATTCTTTTCCATCTCTCACATTAGATTCGTTTTTTCTTTTTGCTAATGCAGTCACAGATTATTGTTCATTTGAAATATGCTTTGTGATGAAATTTAGAAAGCAGGTGAGCAGGACCACAATGCACTCTCTTAATGAAGTGTTTAATATGTGGTGGATGTTTCTTACATTTGTAGTGAATATCAGTTTTTCCCTCTTTAGAAGTTATATCACCTCTGGTTAATTATTATTATTACTTTGCATTTATTATTTATAAGTACTTAGCTAAGTGTTATCTTTAAAGAATAAAAACAAATTCCATAGATAAGATGGTGAAAGAGTAAAAAAAAAGAAATTTGAAAAATAGCTAATCGCTCTGACTCAATTGTGCTCTAAATTCCTCGTCTGTGGTCAACAGTCTTCCAATCATGGACTTGGCTAACCCATGTGCATTTAGCATGTACTTTGTAAAATGAAAGGGGTGGGTTGAGAGATTGAGAAAGTCCCTTCCAGCTATGAGATGCTGTGGGCTTTACATGATCTTACCTGTTCTTTGTAGGATCTACTCTGGTAGACTCATTCTTGAAGGAACTAGGCCTCATCTCATTGCTTTTGAGGGCATAAAAGATGAGAAGTATGTGACTTAAGGAGGAGGCATCTCAGAACACCAGAAGCCACTGCTGTCATCTGGGGCCACCAGAATTTGTTTCAACCATTCAGCAAGGAAGTTACTAAACTCCAATTATGTGTCTAAAACTGTGTTAGGTGGTAGAGATAAAAGGAAAACAGAAGACAGGGTCCCTGGTCAATTGAGAAAGACAAGCATATTCAACAAACAAAGTGTCATGGCGATGATGATGGTGATGGTGATGATGATGGGATGTGGCGGTGAGAGCACTGAGCACTCATTCATTGCTTTTTACCATGTGCCAGGCACTGTGCGGGCACTTACTATGTGTGCTCTCCTTTAACCTTGCTTTATGAATCCCAATTTGTGAGTGAGGAAAGGGGGACCTAGGTTAAGCAACTTGCCAAAGCTCACTAAGAGGTGGAGCTGGAATTTGAATCCAGGATTGTATGATGCAAGGGCTGAGTGAGAGTTTAAGACACCTCACTGCAATGCTTCCCATGATAGGGAAATGTAGGGATCTCAGAGCAGAAACAATTCCCTAATCTAAGTAGTCAGGAAATGCTTCCTGGAGTTTGTGACAGCTAGGTTGTACACCTAGCAGACAAAT
The DNA here is from genome assembly GCF_002837175.3 of Physeter macrocephalus. Classification (NCBI taxonomy): domain Eukaryota; kingdom Metazoa; phylum Chordata; class Mammalia; order Artiodactyla; family Physeteridae; genus Physeter; species Physeter macrocephalus. The sequence goes on along the minus strand of NC_041219.1, from coordinate 78,596,340 downwards.
GAGCAAATTAGCAAAGGAACTTCTTAGCAGCTATAAACTCTTTATGGCCTCTACTAATAGTAATAAAATATTTTATAAAATTAAACTGTTTACTTGAAATGCTCAGAACTGAATTAGATGACACTGTACATTTATATTATAAGGCCATAGGCCTGAGAAATGTCACAGAACTCAAGAGATTGTTAGTGCCTCAAGGGCAGAGGTGAATAAGGGATATTATTGTTCAACACAACTATATGTCCTGGTATACACAGGAACTTATTTGACATTCCTCCCTAAACAGAGGCCTCCAGTAGAAAGGAAGGTAGAAAAGGGGAGAAAGAAGGAAGGAAATTATTTGGTGAATCAACATGATGTAATTTCTCCTAGGAACTTTATATTAGTTTTAAGTCTCAGCAACACTGTGGAGTTGTTATTTGCACTATTCCCATCATGTGGAAAATAAGTATTTTTGATCTATGGGACTATATTAAAATCTCATGTATTCTGAGACTATTTTTTTCTTTGACATTTTTCATGATCTCCCCCACCAAAAACAAATACAGAGCTTGGCATCACAGTACGGTCTCCGCAAACATCCACTGATTAAGTTACTACATGATCACCAGCTAAGAAGTGGCAGAGCAAAGATTTAAAGTTAAACTTTTCCAATGCTAAGGCCTATTTTCTACTCACTACTCTGTCTCTCGAATTGACGCCAGCTACCTCTAGAAAATATCAGACACATATTGTCAAAGAAACATAAGAACTTCATCAGACAGTTGACTGTAATTTGAAGGCAACTAGTCACCTCAAAAACACAAAGCAAGGGCTTCCCTGGTGGCGCAGCTGTTGAGAGTCCGCCTGCCGATGCAGGGGACACGGGTTCGTGCCCTGGTCCGGGAAGATCCCACATGCCGCGGAGCGGCTGGGCCCGTGAGCCATGGCCGCTGAGCCTGCGCGTCCGGGGCCTGTGCTCCGCAACGGGAGAGGCCACGACAGTGAGGGGCCCGCGTACCGCAAAAAAACCCAAACAAACACAAAGCAAGATCAAAGGTGCAGAAATGGGGATAATATCCAGTTTCTATAAAGAGGTGGCTGAAATTAATGAATTTCATTGGCAGGAAGAGAAAGTCTTGTCATATGGTTTTCCCTCAGGCATCTACTAATTTTTTTTTTTTTCTTTTTTTTGTGGTACGCGGGCCTCTCACTGTTGTGGCCTCTCCCGCTGCGGAGCACAGGCTCTGGACGCGCAGGCTCAGCGGCCATGGCTCACGGGCCCAGCCGCCCCGCGGCAT
>NC_041219.1:78581384-78595053 GCF_002837175.3 Physeter macrocephalus | reverse complement strand
CGAACCCGCGTCCCCTACATCGGCAGGCGGACTCTCAACCACTGCGCCACCAGGGAAGCCCAAGCATCTCCTATTTTTAAACTTTTCGATGCAATTTAGAAAACTAACCCATTTTCTAAAAGTCAGTGCCTTTGTGACTCCATGGGCCCACTGGTGACTGATTGCGATGGGAGGGAGAGCCTCATGAGGGGGGAGCCGAGAACACTTCTCTGTTTTTGGCTCCACACATGGCTCAGATGGCAGTGGAGAGAGTTGATGAGGACAGTGTGCTGCTGCAGGGGTGGCTTCCTTGGTGCCTGGATGTTCTGAGGGGGGCAGAGCAGCAGCTCTTTGTGGCTAACAGTCTTCTATAGAATGGCCTGCGCCCCAGCCCCTGGTTTTCCTGACTTGAGAACTAATGCATCCTAACCATTTCGTGATGTCTTATTTTCCATACCACATCTCCTTCCTTCATGACCATAAACTCCATCAAGTGCTTCACACTTTCCCATGAAAACGATTTCTGTCCCCCGTGTTTTCCTCAGGCCAAATAATCCAAGCTCTTCCTCACAGGACACGATTTCAACCTCCCACACCCACATCTTTGCTCTCTGACCATGCTCCAGTTTGTGTACAACCTTCTAAAAATGAGGTGCTCAGAGAGGAAACCATGAGTGACAAGATGTGACAGCTGGACAGGGGGGGCAAAGTCCTGCTCATCTGAGACATCCTGATTCTACTAAAAGAGCAGAAGCCTGCGTGGCATTTTTGGGCACCACGTCACACTGCCATCTCATATGGGCTTACTTTGTTTAAAGATGGTGCTGTCAAGTCACGTTTCCTCCATCCTGCACTTAGGGTGTCTGGAATTTCAATGCAATATTTTATATACTTTTAACGTTATGTTAATCTCTAATATGTTTCACCTCTTCCTCCCTGATGCATCTTTTAGATTCTATTCTGTCATCCACCATATTAACTTCCTCTTCCTTTTATTTTCTCTCTCAAGTCAGAAAATGTGATAATCATGACCTTGATTCTTCTCAACTCTAAGCAGGCCAAGGGTTGAAATAAATAAATATGTTTTAATTTAAGGAAACCCACTGGAAAAGGAATACAGAAGCACAAATTCTAACTGAAAATCTGTACTCGAATTTCAGCAGACTTTCTTTTTGGCAAAAATCATTTTAGAGTGAAGTTAAAGTAGTCAAATCAGTCTTGGAAAAAACCAAATTGACAATAGAATGTGAAATTTGAGTAATTATGTTCGTAGAAAATATACATTTTTATGTACTATGCACTGAGGTGGAGACAGAAAAATTGCATAATATTTTTTTGTTTCCCAACTCAGAAATTCTGAATATTTGTGGATAATAGCACAAAGGTGCTCTCCACAATTAATTACTGACATACTTATGCACACACTCAGGTCTTAAGTGAGGGTTTTACACAATAATTCATGGGACTGGATAATGGGTACATCACAACATCCTTCCATTTGCCAACGATGCTTCTGCAGCAATTTTTTTATGGTCTCTTTGCCTTCCTCATTATTGTCTATTCTCTCTCTTCTGTGCTCTTCAACTTTCCTCCATGTCAGCATAAGATTTAGGTCCATCAGAGAGATCTTAATGTTTAGATCCCTGCTCCACCAACCAGTAGCTGATGGACATTGAAGAAGTGACTTCACCATTTTGAGTCTCAGCTTTTCTGTTAAGTGAGGGCATTAAATATGAATCTTGCAGATGAGGTGAGAGGATGTTTGTGAAAGCATCCTCTTTCACATCCATGAACAGGAACTGGTCATCGATAAGACATGAGCGCTAAAGGGAGGAGTCAAGACGACCTTGAGATTTTCAGCTTCAAGAAACAGAGTCCTTGCCATTAACAACAATGAAATTAAAAAGACCAAATAGACCATATAATAAGATCATTTCAACAAGTCTTTGCTCCTATTATTACGTTCATCTAAAATGCTCTTCTCTTCTCTTGGAGTATTCAGAACTAACAAGTTTCAGTCTTGACTCCTGACCAGCCAAGAAGGAAGTGTCTGCTTCCCCTAAACTCGGTTAGCACTTCTCTCATCTCCTTCAGCATTTCTTGTACACAGCTTTCGACCGCTGCGTTCCTTGCAGTGTATCTAAATTCCTCAGTCATGCTATGCAGTTGACAGCAGAAAGGACACCGCCTTATAATTCTTTGTTTCTCCACAGTAGTTTCCTTCGGGAATTTGCATGTGATACAAAAACCCTGCTAATATACTGACTTTGCCTTCCCTAAAAGATCGTTAGACTTGTTTATTAGTTACATTATTACTGTCATTGTGTGATGGATCCACTTGAGGAAGAAAGAGTACAATTTAGACATTCCTGTCATCATGACAATATCTTCCTAACAAAAGGAATAAGAAAGAGAAAATACTCTCTGATAAAGATTTTAAAGCTAATTTAGTGATATCAGGTGATTGATTATTCTTCAATAATTTTAAGACTTTGATGTATAAATCTTGAAAATTATAATTGCCATCATTTAAAATATGCCAAATAACATCAATACTAAATTATTCCTCACTAAATCTACAAAGTGACTAATAGTGTGTTAGTGAATTAACAGAAAAGTTAATGGAAAGTAGCATCAAAATACATTCTCCTCTCGCAGTAACGACTTGAACACTTAAGTAGTCCTACGGATATGCCTATACACATAAACTGAAAAAACAGACATATACAGTAGAGAATTTAAGAAAAAAATAAGAAAAATTTTAAGATAGGAACATTATATAAAGAAAAATAATGAGACAGAAACATTTGCATGAATATAAACAGTAGTTAGGAAAAGCTGAAATATTTTCAAAAACGTAATGATGAATTTAATGATACATTGGCACTAGTAAAAATGGATAGCTGTGAAAAACTTTTAACATTTTATAATCAAACACATAGAGGTGGCTATCTCATCCCTTTCTGACAAACATATCACATGAGTTTCTCTGAAAGTACCCACCGATAAGACAATAACAATTTCCAGCTACTCGGGAGTGTAATCTGCTAATTTATGTCACCAGACACTTCAGCCTTAACTTTACATCAGTGTTTAACACAGCAAATCCCATTATTTATTTATACCCTTTATAGTCAGAGACAATCATTATTCATTAAAAATTTCCAGGGAGCGATGCAGACAGAATTGTTGAAACACAAAAATATTTCAGTATAGACAATGCAAAAATATGACTTGGTGACAAATCTTTAAAAACATCTGGCTCTGCCTGCATATAAATGACAACTGTGCATAGCTTATCATACTTTGGGGACAAGCATTAAAACTGTCTTCAACAATGTAGAATCAGAGCATGTCTTGCTAAGGAGCAGGAGCATTTTTAGACTTTTCAGTGATTATAGATTTTAGACAAAAACTTTCACCCAGCTTTCCATTTGCTGTCCTGAGGAATATCATATGACTAGCTGATAAAACAAAGCAATATTAAACAATCTATATTTATTTCAAACCTTGCAAAAGAGAAATATAAAAATACCCTGCAGTATCGTCAACTTTCTGCTTCTGGACAACTTACAATTAAACCATGAGCATGTGTGTAATCAACAGCCTATGTAGGAAGACATGGAAGATACAGGGGAAGAGGGTAATTAAATACAGTGGCACCAAGAGGTAAAAGTACATTTTGTTGCCAGATTCTTACACCAATTAAGTACCTTTTAGAAAATAACGTTTTGTTCTGAAATGACCTTCCCAAGAACAATGTCAGCTGGCACAAAGTTAACTCAGGGCGGTATGATGGTCTGTTCTCATTAAACAATGTCAATAATAGCATGTATCAGATGAAGACCAGCTATACCTTTGAATGTCAGAATTAATTCACCATCAAAAAGAAACAAGAGAGAAATAAGTTAAACTACAAACAAGAACCCGCTAAAAAGATCAAGTGAAAATATATCCCAAAGAAGAAAAATATTTGAGACACCACTCAGTGAAATGTGCTTGATTTGCTTATTTTATATATATATATATATATATATATATATATAGTCACTTCAAAAAAAATCAAAACTAGAAAATATTCTGAGAGGTTCAGGGCATCCTCTTCTGTAAAGCGATGGATCTGAAAATTATAGACTATCACCAATGTCAGTTGTTTCTTGGCTTTTTTTTTTTTTAGGAAAAGAAGAAATACTTATAACATGTAATCCATATTTGGAGGAGGGGGGACAACTCAGAAACCCCAAAACTAAACCAAAATTCCTCACAAGAAAATTAAACCATATGTATAACTTGGTTAAAGGAAAAGCAATATATTTAAATATTAAATATTTTTAAAATACAAGTTTACAGAAGGTGCTTATTCAGTTCTCAAAGAAAAGAATAGTTTACAATAACAAGCTTCCTAATGTAAAAGTATTTGATTTGTAGAAATTTAATTGAAGCAAAGCTCTTCAGAAATAAATGTATTAAAGAAAATAAGGTTCACTCAGGTTTATAGCCAACTTACCTCTTTTTGCTTTTGATGTCAAGTAGTGCATAAAAAGAGAAGAAAATTTATGTTTAACTGATTCTACTGTCATAATGGCTTATTCCATAAATACCTACTCAGAGTAAGTGACTCTAGTATACTTTTTTTGTTTGTTTGTTTTTTGTTTTTACAGGATCCTATGAATAGAGGTGGAGCTGGGACTGTCTGGAAAGCCAGAAATAGGTATTTAACATGAACTAAGCAGCATCCATATAGGGTATCTCTTCCTACTCTAAATGTCTAATTTCAGTTCTTATGACCCAAACTGATCATAGACTGATTTTCCATTGCTAGTAAGACAAAATCTTAAGTGCAATGAAGAATTGGGAGGTAAGGCTCAGTTTAGAGCAAAAATGTAGTTGATGAACAGCATCAGAGCAGCAAAAAAGTCCTTAACATGAGGAAAGTATATCTTCTTCAGCTAAAAAAAGTACGAATTTTACATCCACCAAAAGCAGCTTTAATTAAAATGACTGTCCTGCTCTAAATCATTATCTTGCAAAGTAAATGTATATATTTTCATATAAAATTTTAAATCATATAAATGCAAATATTTGAAGTTATATTAGTTTCTTTTAAATAATTATTTTGAGAGTAACAATCTAATCTAGTCCAACTCTCGAGAACATTCACTGACAACTGCGGTCACATTGACAGGCCCAGATCAAGAAACAGTCCCCAAAAAGGAGACTTGATTTGTGAACTGGACACAGTAAACTGACATAAAAATAATGTATACACAAAAAAAACATAAAGGAAGGAAGGAAGGAAGGAAAGAAGGAAGGGAGGAAGGAAGGAAGGAAGGAAGGAAGGAAGGAAGGGAGGGAGGAAGAAAATCTCCAGAGTCCAGTAATGAGCAAAGCCAGAACAAACTTGGCTTTTACATATACAGTTCACAAAAACTTTAAATTTGTGATATGGAGAGTATATCAATGACTTTTTTTTTGGCTGAGAGGTGACAATGAAATTAATGGTTGTATGACATCTTTATGACTTTACTTTTTTAGTAAACAATAGAAAGCAATAAAGTCAACCATTTTGAGTCATGCTTTTTTTTTTCCTCTCATACCTTTCAGGCATAATACACTGGGAAACAGCCAAGAAAGCCAAACAAGCATCAACAGATGACTAAAGAGAAGGATGTGTGGAAGAAGTGACACACAGCTGTGCAAGAAGAAAACAAGAGGGTTGCAGCATGCTTCATTGTTGTGTAATGAGTACAGGGCACTGTGAATCTTTCTGGTTGATTAGCTGTATAGGTTCAACGCCTAGGTCACTTTAAGTAGTCTAGGTATAAGTGTAAGGAACTACATTTTCACTACATGATTTAAAACAAAGGAACAGGAAGTAGCAAGCATAGGCTTTCTGTGAGCATCAGAATTACTCATCATTGGTACCATGCTCCCAGCCAGAACTCGGCGGCTCCTTCAGACCCCGCCCAACTCGCTAACAGCCCAGGAGAGCCACTGAAGCCAGGTTTAGCATGTACAAAGGTCACCCCCTAACTGTTAATATGCCTCAGAAGAGTCTGGTTGGCTGCCATGTTGATGGGTACCAGAGAAGCATTTCTCAATTAAATCAGTGGCCCCCATATCCAGTGTAACGATATAGGTATACTTTTAAAAATTGAACCTCATGGGTCTGGGGAAGGAAAGCAAAGTATTAGCACACTGCAAGAATTCAGCGTGAATTCTGGAACTCTGCCCTTTCCTGACTTGTATAGTCAGTTTATAACACATAGACACTTTAAATTGTCCCCCAAAAAGTTTGCTCTGTTTATTAGATAATGGGAATTTTACTTTTTCTTGATGGAAACTATACTATACAGTGCTGAGATATTTTAATATATTTACTTACAAGTGTATTTAGAAACATGGATTGTACACAATGAACTCCAGTCCCAGTCATGGAGAGAATAATTTGTATTCGTTGAATCAGAGAGACTCAGAGTTGAGAGAGCTCCTTCAGGATTCCTTCACTATAGTTGACCACATGTCCTTATAAATGCAGAGGAGAGCCTACAGTTGTTAACCTAAAGATTGGCTTCCCCAGGTATCTACTGTGGCTTTTTAAATTATGTTTTTCTTAGTATTCCTTGTAGATAAAAGACGTCCCTTTGAAAGCTGCCGTTTGAATATAACATCCCAGGGAATGCTTATCATCAGAGCATTTTTACAATAGAGATCGTTATGTAGTTACAGTGAGGACAAACAGTAGAATTCAATAGACTAGTGCCAGCAAGTTGGATTAAATAGTGTGTGGAGCATAGCATAGCTGATGGCCATTTCCCCTGGAATACAATGAGGGAGAGCCCCCAGCTGCCCATCACAGCAGAGTGCTAAACCTCTTCTTTGCATGGGGAGGCTCTGGGATCTGAAGGCAGGGCCATGCCAACGGCAGACGGCTGTACCACCTTACTCCCTGGCACAAAGGATACCAAAGAAACTACGGGTTAAGTGCTGTAGGTAAGTAATTGCCTGCAGTTTGGTGGAATAAAGGCTGTTCTCTGACTTGAGGGTGGGGAGCACGAACAGGTAGAAGGTGGTGAGATAACATGCAATTTTAAAATTCAGTGTTCGGACTAGTTTGTCTTTTTTTTTTTTTTTTTTTTTTTTTTTGCAGTACGTGGGCCTCTCACTGTTGTGGCCTCTCCCGTTGCGGAGCACAGGCTCCGGACGCGCAGGCTCAGCGGCCATGGCTCATGGGCCCAGCTGCTCCGCGGCATGTGGGATCTTCCCGGACCGGGGCACGAACCCCTGTCCCCTGCATCGGCAGGCGGACTCTCAACCACTGCGCCACCAGGGAAGCCCTAGTTTGTCTTTTGGTGGCAGAGATCGGTCAGTTCAGTGAGTCTGAATCAGAAGCTATGATCTAGGTGCCTGACTCTTTGGAGTTTTCTACCTGCCTTTCGATACTTTTTAGTGAGCCAGAAGTATCATTTGGGCAGGGTCAAGGGAGAAAGGTAGTTATTGCCTGCAACGTCCTGCGCCTTCTGTGTGTCTTAGCCCACCTGTGCCTCCCCATCATCTGTTCAGACTCAGGCCCCTTCTGGAGGCCTCTCCACCACATGGGTGGACTCTGGTGGACACAAGCATGATGTGATCACTTTGCCCTAAATATGTAACAATTAAGAACATCAAATAAGTATATTTTCTTTCACTTAATGGATATATTAGAGAAAGATTGTAGTTTTTTTTCCTTGAGGATTTTAATTTAAAAATTTTAATTTCCATGGGTTTATTAAAATTTTAATAAAACTTAAAAGACTTCAAAGCATAGTTATACTAAAAGAGTTATGTGACATAGTTATATTAAAAGAGTCAACATGGATTGAAAATACAATCTAATTTAATAAGCACATTACTGCTGCAGTGTTGGTTTTCATGTTGATCCCTCAGTAATTAAATAATTCCATCATTTTATCAGTTTATTGTGCTTACAGTGCTCAGGTTTTGAATATGAAATCTTTTAAGAAAATGAAAGTTCTGGATAGTATACCTGACAGAGGAGGGAGTAGAAGACAAACCCAAAAATAAAACAAAATAAAGATGCTGATAGAACCGTGGTCATTAAATGTTCCATTAAAAAATTGCATTATTTATTGAGTGGCTCCAATCTGTACCATGGAATGGTTTACTTAGTATTGTCTTTATCTTTTCTTTTATGCTGGAAATGGGAAAACACACAGGACCCACCTTGGAAGAGTCTGATGTGTTTTCAGTCTATATATGGTGTCATTAAACTCTGCCATTTAAAATTGGCACGATGCATTGTAAACATTTTCTAGGCACTCCCTGCTTTGAATAAATAACATAGACTTTTTACAAGCTTGATTGTGCCAATTAAAAAAAACCATTAAGCTGTTTTATTATTTTAAGAATATTTAAGAAATATGGTTTCCTAGGATATCTAAACAATAGGAATTAAATTCTTATACTGGCAAGGAGACCTAGTAAACAAATAAAGGAGATGTATAGAGAAAGGTATACAAACATTTAATATGTATCTATAATATTTAAAAGAATATTGCTACCAGAGACAGACGAAGCAGAATCAATTTGTAATAGCAAACATTTGGTCCGATGTTTCATTTTAAAAGAAAACCTAAACATGTGTCACCTTAAATCTTATTTAAAAATTAGATGTTAATGATTAGATTTCTGTGCAGAAATTATATCCAGTTAAAACCACTGGTAAGTGAGAAGGTCTAGAACTGCACTGTCCAATACAGTAGCTACCAGCCAAATCTGGCTATTGGGCACTTGCAATATGGCTAGTTCAGATTGAGATGTGCTGTCAGTGCAAAATACACACTGAATTTCAAAGACTAAGAAGAACAGATACAAAATCTCATTAATAATTGATTCTACTGATTGCATGTTGCAATCATAACATTATGGACATACTGTGTTAAATAAAATGTATTATTAAAATTAAGTTTATCTGTTTCTTTTTACTTTTTCTCATATGGCTACTAGATTATTTAAAATTACATATGTGGCTCATATCATCTTTCTATTGAATAGCTCTGGTCTAGATGGTGAAACATTCTTGTAGCTGTCATTTTATTGTTTGACAAGATATATGTCAATTCTGCACATAAAGACATTTCAAGCTTTCTTAAAGGTTCAAGTATATCTTCTTTCTCCTCCAAACGTCTAGTTAAAAATAAACAAAGAGATGAATATTAATATAAAAAGGAAAAAAAAGCCAAGATATATTAAGTGACAAAAAAATAGCATGCATAATGATGTTTGTGGCTGTGCCAGTGTTACTGTTAATACATATATGTGACTATATATGCATAAGTTTACATATATTTGCTTGTATATGTACAGAGTGTTTCTGAAAGGATACCCAAGTTTGGCTGGGCACAGTTGTGGCAGAGAGAACTACTTTCTATTTGTATACCCTTTTGTACCTTTTGAATTTTGAACAATCATTATCTATCGAAAAATATACTTAAAAACTATAAGTACACTTATTACTTTCTCTTATTCCTTTTTAGATGCATATATAATCATATATGCTTAAAAAGGAACAAGAGGGCTTCCCTGGTGGCGCACTGGTTAAGAATCTGCCTGCCAATGCAGGGGACACGGGTTTGAGCCCTGGTCTGGGAAGATCCCACATGCCGCGGAGCAACTAAACCCGTGTGAAGCCTGCACGCCTACAGCCTGTGCGCCACAACTACTGAGACTGTGCTCACGAGCCACAGTTACTGAAGCCCACGCGCCTAGAGTCTGTGCTCCCCAACAAGAGAAGCCACCACAATGAGAAGCCTGTGCACCACAATGAAGAGTAGCCTCCACTCGCCGCAACTAGAGAAAGCCCACGCACAGCAATGAAGACGCAACCCAGCCAAAAATAAATAAATAAATAAATTTATAAAAAAAAAAAAGAATAAGAGAAAGTAATAAGTAAGGAAAGCCTATATATTTACATGCAACATTTTGGTCTGTATTACATGGGTTCATAAATTTTGCCCTCTAAAGTGAATATTTTCATGGGAATTCTCTGCCAGTCCAAGGGTTAGGACTCCATGCTTCCACTGCAGGGGGCACAGGTTTGATCGAAGCCACCACAATGAGAAGCCTGTGCACCACAATGAAGAGTAGCCTCCACTCGCCGCAACTAGAGAAAGCCCACGCACAGCAATGAAGACGCAACACAGCCAAAAATAAATAAATAAATAAATTTATAAAAAAAAAAAGAATAAGAGAAAGTAATAGGTAAGGAAAGCCTATATATTTACATGCAACATTTTGGTCTGTATTACATGGGTTCATAAATTTTGCCCTCTAAAGTGAATATTTTCATGGGAATTCTCTGCCAGTCCAAGGGTTAGGACTCCATGCTTCCACTGCAGGGGGCACAGGTTTGATCCCGGTCAGGGAACTAAGGTCCCACAAGCTACGGGGCGTGACCAAAGAAAAGTGAATATTTTCTTATAATTGCCTTGATTTTTAGGCATAATGTATTAAAACAACCAAACAAAGAAACTTCAAATGATACATGCTGCCTATATTAAATAGTAAGAGAAATGACTAACTCATTTGAAAATTTTCCAAATGCAATTGTTATATATAGATTTTATTACATCACCTACTTTAAACTACATCTGAAATGCACTATAATTCTGTATATCGGAAGAACTACATATAGAGATGATAAACTACAATAAAGCTGTATATTTTGAGATACTGTAGAAAATTTGGACTAATTACCAATTATCCAACAAACTGAGGGCCTACTATGTGCCAGGTACAGTGTAAGATCCTGGGGATTAAAAGGGGCAAGGTTTCTGACCCAAAGCTTACAGACTCATAGAGAAATCTGATTTTAAGACAAACTGTGACTGCACTGTCTGTAGTGAGGAGTAGAGGACGAAGCAGCTAATTCTACCCAGTGGAGACAAGGGATCAGAAAACTCTTTATAATTTTTGTGCATTTATGCACACAATGGTAAAACTGGTATATATGAGACATCTAGCTTAAAACCTTTGCAAAAGAAAACAAGGAGGGGAAAAAAAATCTTAAAATTCCAAAATATTTTTATATGAAACTAGTTATCTGGATAAAAATCAAAACACTCAGCTAAACTGGAGGATATTTGATATTTATCTAAACAAAGCAAATACGGAGCTATTTGAAAAAAAAATGAGATAAATTCCTGTATTTCTCAGTTTTCAATTCAATTCAATGACAGTATCTGTCATTACAGAGATGGACAGAATCTAAAGAAGAGATACAGCTCTCAGATGACATTCTTTGCACATTCCAACCCAAGATCATTCTATACTAAAAGACTTCATGTAAAATTGGAATTGCTACTTGAAGAAACACTGAAAGAGTTGAAATAAAATTTAAGGGTGTTGCAAATTTCCACTGTAAAATGAATCAGAGCTAACCCAGAAGAAGAGAAAAATACTCTTGCAGCATACATGATTCACTAAAATTTGGAAATTTGAACAAATTTTTGATTGCGTATTACACTGGGGCAAGACAGAAAAATGTATTTTTAAACATGTGGTTGGTAATTTTGTGAATTAGTATTTTTGAATTAACTTTTGTTTTAGCAGATTCCAAACTAAGGGCAACATGCTGTAGCATGAGAAAATGCTCAAGCCTTCCTCTGCCGGGGAAAACTCTGTAGAAGCTATGTTAAAAGCAAATACAGGGCTTCCCTGGTGGCGCAGTGGTTGAGAATCCGCCTGCCAATGCAGGGCACACGGGTTCGTGCCCCGGTCCGGGAGGATCCCACATACCACGGAGCGGCTGGGCCCGTGAGCCATGGCCGCTGAGCATGCGCGTCCGGAGCCTGTGCTCTGGAACGGGAGAGGCCACAACAGTGGGAGGCCCGCGTACCGCAAAAAAAAAAAAAACGCAAATACAACTCTAAACGATTACAAGTTTCAACAGAATGTTGTTCACTCCTACTATTTCAAGAATTGAATCCTGTGGAAAAAGAAAGTATGTGGGGAAGTGGAACACACAAAAATGGAGAAGCCTCTATAGGAAAAAAACACACTTTAGGCAAAAAACCACTGAGGCTGTTAGTTCAGGAAGTCAGCTCAATTAGCATTCACTGAGCTCCTTCCACAGACAAACCACGGGAGGATGAAGAAGCACCGGCAGTTAGAGCAAGATGTATGTACACAGGACACTCTGGCTTTTGTGTAGAGCTGAAATTCTTTGATTTCAAACACTTGTAAACATTCATATTCCTCACAGTTTTGATTCCGAGTCTCCACCACCTCTCATTTCACATTTCATTAGACTCTGCCGTTTCTTCTTTACGTCAGGTGTTACTGTAAGCAGTTAGGGGCAGGGGGTTCCAGGAGAAAGAGAACCAGGCATGGCTTTCTTGACTTAAGAGAAGCCATTTTGGGGGCTTCCCTGGTGGCGCAGTGGATGAGAGTCCGCCTGCCGATGCAGGGGACGCCGGTTCGTGCCCCGGTCCGGGAAGATCCCACATGCCGCGGAGTGGCTGGGCCCGTGAGCCATGGCCGCTGAGCCTCTGCTCCGCAGCGAGAGAGGCCACAGCAGTGAGAGGCCCGCGTACCGCAAAAAAAAAAAAAAAAAAGACAAACAAGAGAAGCCATTTTTGCCCTAAGCCATTTTATGATCTAAGCCTGGCCTTGAACAGTTCTCCATAATCTTAAGGGAACAAAAGAATGCAGAAACATTGCCTGTTATCAGGCAAGAGAAGTAACAATAGCAAACATAATATATCAGTTGTAAAAACTCCCAGTTTTGCTTCAATGGTAAAGATTAGCCTGAAGTGCTCAACCACCAGATCAACTGGAACCTAAGGGACGATGATGTTGACCTTTTCTGACCCTCCTGACTTCAATCAACTAAAGCTTGGACCCAACCAAGCCCCTTCATGAATATGCTTGTTGCTAAAACTTCCCCAATTTTGCTGTTTGGGGAGACACTGCTCTGGGAAATATCCCCAGTGTTTTCCTTACTTGCGGCAAGTAATAAATCCTTCCTTCTCCCAGTCTTTGGCTTGGTTGTGTCTTTTCGCTGGACACCCACCAAGAGGTGAACCCAGTTTTTCGGGTAACATTACCTACATCTAATCCATTCTCCACCTCGCTGTCAGGGTGATCTTACATACTAAAAATCTGCTCCTCTTCTTAAAACTGTTACCTGTGCCCTTGGAATAAAGTCTGCTCTCACTAACCTGGCCCTCTGTTTTCAAGTCCCTGCCTGCCTTTCCAGTGTCATTTTCCATCACTCCCAAGTCCTGCTCCAGTTTCTAGCCCCCAGCTCATGGCCTTTGTGCAAGCTGACCTCCGTTCTTATAAGGCTTTTCTCATTACCCACACCCGCACCCCTACCTGTAACAGGGAAGAGTTATATAGGACACCATGTTGGATCTGTTTCTTTGACTTTAACCTTTGCTTTTCATTACTTGCTCCAGTTTCTAGCCCCAAGCTCATGGCCTTTGTGCAAGCTGACCTCCGTTCTTATAAGGCTTTTCTCATTACCCACACCCACACCCCTACCTGTAACAGGGAAGAGTTATATAGGACACCATGTTGGATCTGTTTCTTTGACTTTAACCTTTGCTTTTCATTACTTTTTTTTTTTTTTTTTTTTTGCGGTAGGCGGGCCTCTCACTGTTGTGGAGCACAGGCTCTGGCCGCGCAG
>NC_041219.1:78578417-78581332 GCF_002837175.3 Physeter macrocephalus | reverse complement strand
CCCTGCATCAGCAGGTGGACTCTCAACCACTGCGCCACCAGGGAAGCCCTATTGCTTTTGTTATTATAATCATACATAATGGTCTGCCTCAGGGAACCCTGCCCCTCTGCCCGAATGTTAAAGTGCCTTAGTTCAGCTCACAGGGAGACAATCTGACCCTGCCCACCTGTGAAAGGCTACAGAAAAGAAGAAATTTTGCAAGATAAATGGCTTTTTTACTTTACTTCCTCACCTCCTCCCCCTCTCTCTGTCCTATAAAAGAAACTGGCATCCAGTCCCCGGTAAGATGGGTTTCCGGGGACCCTAGTCTGCCATCTTCTGGGTCTGCCGGCTTTCCGAATAAGGTCGTTATCCCTTGCCTCTACACCTCGTCTCCCAATTTATTGGCCTGTTGTGTAGTGAGCAGAGCGAGCTTGGACTCAGTAACAAATCTGGCTTAGCCAGCCGGGAGCCTTGCCGCTCGTGGCTAGCCGGCCCTGGTCAGGGAATACTGGGACAAGGTCCTAGCAGCTGCCGGGACCATTTGTCCTGAGGATCCTTCCTTCAAAAGTCCCTGAAACAGCACTGGTTACCCCAAGCGTTTGGCAGTTGAAGCAAGGAACCGACAAACTTCTAAGAGTTGACGGGCTCGATTTTGAAGGGTAAGTCGCTCTGGCGTGCACACCGGGAATATATTACCCCCCTCAATTTGGGCTTTTCCTTTATGGGACAAGCCAATCTGTTTGGTTGGGGTACCCTGTTGGAGAGGGGAATTGTCATTGGATGATTTTGGGAGTCGGTTTGTTGGTTTTGGTTTTGGTTTTGTGGGCATCAATGTTGGAATCTGTGCCTTTTGTGTTGGAATTTGCATCTTTTGTGTTTTGGTGTTATCAAACTTATAAAAATGGGAAATACTTCATCTATCCCAAAGGAGAGCCCTTTGCGGCACATATTAGATAACTGGGTAAAACACAGCCGTGAGCCTATGACTAAGAAAGACATATATACTCTTGTAATAGGGTGTGGACTCAATATATGTAAGGATCAGAAGAGCGATGGCCCCTGAATGGCTCACTCAATTATTATAGAATCTTGCAGTAGAAGTGTTTTGCAAAAGAACGGAAAAGAGATGAGATTCCATATGTAGAAGCAATTATGCTATTGCATCAGAAGGAAAAGGAGTCATAGGACTGCCACCTCATGGTGCAGCGATCTAAAAGGAAACCCAAAGGGGAACCTATTCTACAAGGGGAAGAGGGAGAAAATGAGAGTGGGGACATGGTACTCCAAAACCTAAACCCTCCTCTGGCTCATACAGCTTCCCCACTGGCCAAGCAGGCTGCACCAGCAGTTGTTCCAACTGCCCCCATGCCACCAACATATTCACTCCTTTCACTGCCTCCTGTTTCCCCTACCCATAGGTATCGAGTAAAATTTTCTGTGTTAACACCGGAGACACAGGGACCTGGTTTAGTATCACCATCTAAGACCCGACAGGGCACCCAATTTGGACTGGTAGCCACTTCCACAGAAGGGCAATTTCCCTTCTGTGGCCAGGATACTCCCTTAGACTTGAGGCGTCTGATTCTAATTTCCCCTCAGTAGCCCTGGATAACTTTGACAGTGGCGAGCAAGTTGGTTGACTTTCGAATAGATACAGGTGCCACATATTCTGTGGTAAACACCAAGGTGTCACAGAAAACATCTCAGTCTATCTGGGTCACGGGAGTTTCTGGAGAAGTACAAAACCATTCGTTCTTAAACGTCTAGAATGCCAACTAGGGGACCTCACCCTGAAACACAGCTTCTTATATATATGCCAGAGTGTCCAATACCCCTTTTGGGACGAGGTCGCCTTTGTAAATTAAATGCTCAAGTAACTTTTTCACCAGAACAGCCTGACATCAGTGTCCCACTGGAGCAAGCTTTAAGCCTACAAATGGTGCCCCTGGAAACCCCAGAGAAGGAAACAAAGTCATCCTAGGAGAAACTTGCCTGTATCTTTGAGATGCAAATGTCCTATTTGGTCTTCTCAGGAACCCTCATCTCTGCCATCTTTTTAAAATGCAAATTTTGAGAAGATGGTAAAGTAATTTAGAAATTGACTTGTCAAGGATAAATAGAAATCCTAAGTGTCTTTTAAGATTTAGCCATCTAGACAAGGGAGCTTGATTTGTACCATCTGCCAGAAACCCAACTTTAATCCAAACTCTTGTAAACTGATGGGTTTTACATGGCTGTACCTGACTCAGGGCTGAAATTTTGAAATGAGAACCATGAGGACTCTCTGTGTGTTTGTGTGTGTCTTTGTCTTTGGATAACATTGCTGAGGTTAACTTGTAAATGAGCTCTATTTAATTGGCTTAAAGAAAAGTAAGCGCTTACAAATCAAACAATTCTAAATACAAGAGAAATTAAGCTAAGTGAATTTCAGGTTCATGTGAACTGAAAAATATTCAGTATTAAATTAATACCTGATATTATTGTTTAAGTTTATTGATCTAATTAATGTAGACATGTCTTTAGAGTCATCAACATTAAGTATAATACTTTCACTGCACCTAGGTTTAATAGAAGTTAAATGAAATCTTATATCTGTTGCAAATTTGTCAGCAAGAAAAATAACTTGATATGATGAAACTTGAAAGTAAATGTAATGAGATAAGAGCTTTTAGGTAAACTCTGTAAGAATAATTATGTTCTAAAAATAATCTAAGATAGTCTCTCCAGGTTTTGGTAACTATTACTTGCCCCTTGGTTTCACTAGAAATTAAGGTTTTTAAGAGTCAGGGATTCTAATTTATATTTAAAGCTACTGAAAATATAAAATATTTCAGTATGGTAGAATGTGTGTTTTCAGTTAAGGTATGAGGAATGGAATTACATTTTACTGATAAAGTTTTATATATGGTCAGGATTAACTAAATTAATTAATT
>NC_041219.1:78524886-78578381 GCF_002837175.3 Physeter macrocephalus | reverse complement strand
AGGCGTGTGAGCTTCAGTAGTTGTGGCATGCGGGCTCAGTAGTTGTGGCTCACAGACTCTAGAGCGCAGGCTCAGTAGTTGTGGCGCACAGGCTTAGTTGCTCCGCAGCATGTGGGATCTTCCTGGACCATGGGTCAAACCCATGTCCCCTGCATTGGCAGGCGGATTCTTAACCACTGTGCCACCAGGCAAGCCCAGGATTAACTAAATTTAAATTGAAGTTAACTAAGTAAATGGATTTTGTTAAGTAAGCTAATACAAGACTGGAATTTGATCTCTTTCTCTCTGTTATAAGTGCTCCTTTTTGATAACAGATTGTATGAGTTTCTGTCCCCTTAGGTGACCTGTATTTGTTTTCTTTTAATCATTTTGTGACTTTGGTTAAATGAATAAGTATCGTTTCACAGTAACCTATGATCCTGTTGTGTTTTAAAAAGCTTTCTGATATTTTTAACAAGCTTCCCAAATATCAAAATCTGACTAAGCTTTTTAGCCTCCAGCTGACTCTGGGATATTTCAAAAGAACATCTCGGAGAGGAATGTGAAACTAAGTTTATTTAGTATGTTAAATTACTTAAAAAATATTGTCAAGTGATTGGAGATGAACTTTAGGTTATAGTGCATGGATAGATGTCATTAATATAGATATTCCAAAATGTATATGGAATCCCTAACATCCGATATATCCTGATATGTTATCAATCATAATTCTAGTTATTCTAAAATGTTATATGTCACAGAAATATCCAAGTTTCCTGCTAATGGCATTGTATTCCAATTTTTGTTTGTTTGTTTATTTTTGGCTGTGTTGGGTCTTCCTTGCAAGTAGCGGGCTTTCTCTAGTTGCAGTGAGTGGGGCCTACTTGTCACTGCGGTGCACGGGCTTCTCATTGTGGTGGCTTCTCTTGTTGTGGAGCACAGGCTCTAGGCGTGTGAGCTTCAGTAGTTGTGGCATGCGGGCTCCATAGTTGTGGCTCGCAGGCTCTAGAGCGCAGGTTCAGTAGTTGTGGCGCACGGGCTTGGTTGCTCCGCAGCATGTGGGATCTTCCTGGACCAGGGCTCAAACCCGTGTCCCCTGCCTTGGTAGGCAGATTCTTAACCACTGCGCCACCAAGGAAGCCCATATTCCAATCTTTAACCCAGGCTATTTTAAGTTTTGTCCTGATGTTTTTACAAAATGAAGATTTTCAAGAAGACTCATAAAAAGGAACTTTTTAACAATTAGTTTCTGATAGCCTTTAGATAATATCACTGGACTGGGTAACAAATGACAAACCTAATGGAAAACCTGATTACTTCATCCAGATCAACAGGAATTAATTACATGGGATGGAATGAACTGGTAAATATGATTTATAACTTTATGACTTTGGAAAATATACTGGCTTTAATCTTTGTTTTTCAGAAAAAAACCTTTTCTCTTATGCTATGACCTACAACAAGTTGCTAAAGTATGCCTTTGTAAACAAAGATGACACATTTATCTTTTTCTCTCTACCTGGTTGATCCTGCCAGTAGCATATGCTTGTCTCAAAGATTAAGCTGTGCGTACAGGGCCAGTACAGTGAAACTGCAAATGGCTCATTAAATCAGTTATGGTTCCTTCGGTCGCTAATTCTTGCAACTGGATTACAACTAGTTATTCTAATCATTGTTTTAATGTGTTCTTTGTTTCCAAATTGTTTGTGCTTTGTGTCCTCCTGCTGCACTATGTCTTTGTCAGTGTTACCAGCTGCATTTACTTATATCCTGTCTACTTTATAAGATTGCTGTCTCTTACAGTACCCAGTGTGTAACCAGGCCTCCAACAAAACCTCTATGGCTAAACATCTTGAGGAAATAGATCACATTTATAACATAAAATAATTATAATAGTGTAATTCTAGGTATGGGTAGAAGCAACAAGGGAAAATGTCTCCTGGATCATAATTAGACAGAGGATCTGGGGAATCTTTAATTATCAATAGGGCCTAATCCAAAACTTAGCACCTGGAGTGGCATATCAAGAATTTTCGCCTGATCTGGGATGAACCTCCCAACGCTGTGGGACAAAATTTGATCATGAATTGTCTCCCAAATATTAGTCAAATTTCTGACCCAGAGGGGAGGATCTGAGAAATGGCATTGGTGATCGCAGCCCTCCAACGTGAGCCAGTGAGCCCTGAGGAAACTCAGGAAGGAGAAGAATACCTGCCATCCAGCAGCCATCAGACTACAGCCACTCCCTATGGTGAGCCCTGAGGAAACTCAGGATGTGAAAATACAGGATACAGGCCCCAGATAGCTGAGGCACATATCAAAGGAATGATTTCAGTGAGCCCAGACTCTTGCATCTTCCCATACATAGAAAAGCCCTAAATTCCTTAAAGACAAATCTCAACATTCGAAACAACTGGCACCCATGGTGGACATTTCCCAGAAAGATCCATGTGACGAGACACAGCAAGAAACAGTTAGAATGGTCATCGCCCCTTTTCCACAAGATTATGGAATGGACATTGACAGTGAGGAACTGTAACAGAGAAGAGCTAAATCGGACTCCATGTTAGATCTGTTTCTTTGACTTTAAACTTTGCTTTTCGTTGCTTTTGTTATTATAATCATGCATAATGGCCTGCCTCAGGGAACCCTGCCCCTCTGCCTGAACGTTAAGTAAAGTGCCTTTGTTCAGCTCACAGGGAGACAATCTGACCCTGCCCACCTGTGAATGGCTGCAGGAAAGAAGAAATTAACACATCCCCTCCTATTTTGAAAGATACATGGTCTTTTTACTTTACTTCCTCACCTCCTCCCCCTCTCTGTTCTATAAGAGAAACTGGCATCCAGACCCCGATAAGATGGTTTTTCGGGGACCCTAGTGTGCCATCTTCTCGGTCTGCCGGCTTTCCGAATAAAGTCATTAATCCTTTCCTCAACACCTCGTCTCCTGATTTACTGGCCAGTCGAGCGGCAAGCAGAGCGAACTTGGACTCGGTAACATACCTTCTGCCTATTAAGGTCTATAGTCACCTATCATGACCAGTGCTTCCATTTCTTCTGCGAGGATTTCCTCACCACTCCAACTCTTCTATTTACCAGGAACATTTACTAATATCATTACTTATTTGCCTATCTACCTCCCCTTAAAGGGGAGAACAGAGGTGATGTTTTACTTGAATATCATTACATTATACCAAAAGCCAAAAAAAGTACCTGACACATAGTAGATGCACAATACATTTTGTTAAATTTTGACGAATGAGTAAATGAGTTAATGAAAGAAATGTGGTTTTGGTACATATTTAAGAACATAGGCTTTGCGATATCACAAACACAAATACATGTTTACTGTTTGAATATACGGGAATGTAAAGACAATTTTCACTAATGAACGTGTTTGTATCTATTACTAAAGGGGTGACTACATACTAAGGTTAATACATTTATGAGCTGCCTTAAAAATCGGTAAGATCTAAAATATCATAGAAAATTTTCACATTTCAAAACAATACCATTCTTTCACATTAGTTCAGTAATGGTTTCAGAGAAAGAGAGAAGGAGCGAGGAAAAGAGAGAAGTGAGCCCAGACTCTTGCATCTTCCCATACATAGAAAAGCCCTAAATTCCTTAAAGACAAATCTCAACATTCGAAACAACTGGCACCCATGGTGGACATTTCCCAGAAAGATCCATGTGACGAGACACAGCAAGAAACAGTTAGAATGGTCATCGCCCCTTTTCCACAAGATTATGGAATGGACATTGACAGTGAGGAACTGTAACAGAGAAGAGCTAAATCGGACTCCATGTTAGATCTGTTTCTTTGACTTTAAACTTTGCTTTTCGTTGCTTTTGTTATTATAATCATGCATAATGGCCTGCCTCAGGGAACCCTGCCCCTCTGCCTGAACGTTAAGTAAAGTGCCTTTGTTCAGCTCACAGGGAGACAATCTGACCCTGCCCACCTGTGAATGGCTGCAGGAAAGAAGAAATTAACACATCCCCTCCTATTTTGAAAGATACATGGTCTTTTTACTTTACTTCCTCACCTCCTCCCCCTCTCTGTTCTATAAGAGAAACTGGCATCCAGACCCCGATAAGATGGTTTTTCGGGGACCCTAGTGTGCCATCTTCTCGGTCTGCCGGCTTTCCGAATAAAGTCATTAATCCTTTCCTCAACACCTCGTCTCCTGATTTACTGGCCAGTCGAGCGGCAAGCAGAGCGAACTTGGACTCGGTAACATACCTTCTGCCTATTAAGGTCTATAGTCACCTATCATGACCAGTGCTTCCATTTCTTCTGCGAGGATTTCCTCACCACTCCAACTCTTCTATTTACCAGGAACATTTACTAATATCATTACTTATTTGCCTATCTACCTCCCCTTAAAGGGGAGAACAGAGGTGATGTTTTACTTGAATATCATTACATTATACCAAAAGCCAAAAAAAGTACCTGACACATAGTAGATGCACAATACATTTTGTTAAATTTTGACGAATGAGTAAATGAGTTAATGAAAGAAATGTGGTTTTGGTACATATTTAAGAACATAGGCTTTGCGATATCACAAACACAAATACATGTTTACTGTTTGAATATACGGGAATGTAAAGACAATTTTCACTAATGAACGTGTTTGTATCTATTACTAAAGGGGTGACTACATACTAAGGTTAATACATTTATGAGCTGCCTTAAAAATCGGTAAGATCTAAAATATCATAGAAAATTTTCACATTTCAAAACAATACCATTCTTTCACATTAGTTCAGTAATGGTTTCAGAGAAAGAGAGAAGGAGCGAGGAAAAGAGAGAGGTAGGGAGGGACAGAGGAGTTGAAATGATAATGGAGAAGCAGAACATTCAAGAGAAAAAGCTCCTACATGGAAAGCACAGGTTCACGAGGAGCAAATTGCTTAGGCTATTACTTCAAGAAGGGAGTTCAAACTTGCTTTTTCAAGTTTCAGATTTGTTTATCCTGTTGCGATATTGTGATTTATAAGAAATGTATATTTGGTCTTCGTCCAGGATTCCTGACCCTTAGCTCCCCAAACCCTTGGAATTTCTTAAGTGCTGAGAATGACAAAAGTGTCTCTTGTTGTGTTAATGAGATGACTTTAGGACCGGGAGAACCAACCACAGAATTAGAGAGCTGGAACTTTTCAGTTGCAACCCCTGACCTTCCGGGGAGAGGCTGAAGGTTGAATCAATCACCCAGCGGCCAACAATTTAATCAAACTCATGCTTTAATGAAGCCTCCATAAAAATCCGGAAGGACAGGGTTCACAGAGCTTCTGGGTTGGTGAACACACGGAGACTGGGGGAGAGTGTCGCCCTAGGAGAGCAGGCAAAAAAAGCTGTGCTCCTATCCCCATTCCTTGCCCTCCACATCTCTTCTGTCTGGCTCTTCCTGAGTTACATCCTTTTATACTAAACTGGTGGTCAAGGAAGTAGCAAATTAATTGAACCTGAGGAGCGGGTCATGGGAACCTCTGATTTATAGCCAGTAGTTCAGAAGTAGGGTAACAACCTGGACTTTGGACTGGCACCTGGAGTCCAAGGAGGGGTCGTGGGAAGCCCAATCTATCGCGGTGGGTCAGAAACACAGGTAATGACCCGGGCTTGCAACTGGCATATGAAGTGGGGGGTGGGGCAGTCTTGTAGGGCTCAGTCCTCAACGCGCGGAATCTGATGCCATCTCCGGGTAGATAGTGTCAGAATTGAGTTGAATCATAGGGCACCCAGCTGGTGTCAAAGAATTGCTCGGTGTGGGGAAGCACCCCCCCACCCCCCATGTTGCAACTGAGTCCCTAATTCACTTGTACAAATGATGCATTTAGGTCTTTACTACAGAAATAACATCTCTGGCCTATGAACTGCATAGATTCCTTGCACATATTCTGGTAGACTGATTTAAATTGTTGATTAAATTGTAAGTTTTTATTAATTATATAGGCCTAGGTAGTGAAGGCATTGAGATACAATGTTGGCTACAAAATAACCACTGATATTATGAAGATATACTATGTGCTGCCTGATTGCAAACTTGCTGATATCAGAAGAGCCCCTTTTGATTCAAGTTCATCAAAGCTAATGGGGGAGGATGCTGGAGTTTGTATGCTAGATAAGGATAAAGTCAAAAACAAGAAAGTCAACAATTCATGGCTGGAAACTCTGGGATTTCAGGGGCTGAGGTAGCAGAGACAGAGCCATAGCCAGAATTTTCCTCCACAAGGTTTTAGTAATATTGGAAATCAATCAGTACAATGTACTAACAAATTAGCACAAAACATTCTACTAATTTTGAAAACCAATGCCTTATCCTAGAATTGATTTTCCAGAAATTGAGAAATTCTGCCTTGAAGATACGGTTTCTGCTTACCATCTCATAGAAGTCAAATCTATTTGAAAATATTCCTTATATATGGTAAATAATATTTTATGTTCTGTTTATGTAACTGTTTTAAAAGTTAAATGATTTATACCTCTTCCAATTCCTCAACCAAAGGATCCAAAACAAATTAAACTAATATCATTTCTATTGATTTAATTACTTCAATGATCCACAATAGAAAACCTATATATCTGCTGATTAGAATAATTAAAATCACCTAAAAAGATATATTAAAAATATATTTTTGAAAAAATATATATTTTTGAAAACAGTGCCTATCAAAAAACATTCTGATAAATTAACAGGAAATTGTCCTTTTAAAGTGATGAATATATATTGTTACCAGCAAGTAAATTTATAATAATAACATATTAAACTCATAAAACCTATTATTTCCCATGGGTTTAAGATATTTCTTGCATAGGACATAGGACTGGATATATATGGCATATTTTCCCTTCCTCAGCTTAATGAAAACATTTTATATAGTAAAAGCATCAAATAATGTTTAATATGTTTTATACAATATAGTTCAGCCTAGGAAAAATAATATATATTGTCAATAGTGCAAATATTTTTAGAAGCTACAATTTGGTGTAGATGGCTAATCAGTTTCTACAGTAATTCATTTAACCAGATCCTTTTAGAAAATGTTGCTGGGTTGATTTAAGAATTTATTAACGATTAATCTGATTGGTTCCATGATATCCAATTAAAAATTCTTCAGGCTATAATAACAGCTTTACTTCCTTCCTGCTTTTATTATTTTAACTTCAAATAAATGGTTAAAAATATAAGGTTTAATCAATATGCTAAGTTGTCATTAAAATGATTTTCTGGCCTAATGACGATTCTGAATTCCACATTATTTATCTCTCTAATCTTGTATATTAGCAATCATTTCTAAGGCCGATGGCATTTTCTCATTATTCAAAACTAAAGAATTTAAGGCCACATAATAGTATTCTCATTCATGTATGCTGACTAGCCTTAGAATTGCAAGATGTGTACAGTGTCTATAAAGTTGTAGAAAGAGTCAGAATGTGTGAAAATGTCAGACTTTTAGTACATGATATGCCCTTTTTGACAGCACATCAAAATGGAGCAAAAAACATAAAGATGTTCATACTTTAACCCAGTGATCTCACTCTTGAGAAGAAAATGAAATAGATGAGAAGTTGAATGCATGCTATTTCTAACAGCATCTTATAACAAATAATGGAAAACCATCTCAGTGGCTAACAAGACAGGAAGTAGTGATTAATGCAATAACAATATCTGAAATAGAATCTACAATACAACATTTAAAAATAAAAATAAGACTAGGCAGTAACATAGAAAAGTTTATGATGTCTGTTAGTGGTTTCCACAATGTAATGACAAGGATGTAAAATAGATATTAATGTAAACAAGCATCAAATTGTCATACATAAAATGAAAATAGTTGTTATTAAAATTTATTATTAATTTTAATCTTATTGATATGTCACTTTTAAAATTAAAATACAATAGGGTTACTTATTAACCACAGAATTTCTTTTCTAAGTTCTAGAAGATAGTGCTACTAAGTCCAGTTGTAACACAAAAAGACCTGTGGGTTTTATTTAAGTTAGGTGTCCTGATGAATCAGGACCACTTTGGTGACTCACAGATACTTCCAAAGGGGTCTAAAAGAAGAGGAAAAGAGTTATGAAAGGAGGAACATCCAGGAGAGTTGTTGCCTTTTGTTTTAGGTGTACATTTTGGCTGTTAAGGCTCTTCTAACTCCTTATCACTACCTATGTCCTCAAACATTCTTAGAATGTTTAACTTCGGCTATATATTTCCACACCATATCTTTTAATCCCCATCAGTAGGCTGACTTATGAATCAGATAAGGAAAGTACAGTATTAGAGATCCAAAGGCTGAGGTTTCCAAAAAGGAATTAAGGTAAAATTGAAGTAAATTAAAAAAAAAAAAAATTCTGTGGCAAAGGTGGCAAACTCAAAGGTTACAGTAGGGGCCGGAAGATAACAGAAACAAGTGCAGCGGGCTGGATATAAGTAATTGGGAGCGAGGGGCCCTGTGGTAAACTGCAGTTTGCCCTGTTTAAAAGCAGCAGGCACTACATAGATCCAACAGATTGCTGACATGCATGAATGCAGACTTAGGGCTGCCAGATATTCAGAATCCTTCAAGGGAGCCCAGAAATACAGCCGTTCAGGTGAAATCTCCTGAGTTTCTAACTGCTGACAACTAACTAGAATGAGTTTTAATTTTTCATTCCCTGCAACAGCCTAATAACAGCTGCCTTTGGGCTTGTTTTGTTTCACAGAATTCCTGTGTACCACCTCTGACGTATAGTTAGCATGCAGGCAGGGATTTCCCAAAAGGATGATCTTTATCTGCCAGAAGTCACATTTTCAATTGAGGCCTTTCATAGAAAAAATAAAAAATATTAAAAAAAAATGCTAAACAGTGAAGCTAAAGTAAGTTGTGAGCGTGCTGGTAAGCACAAATCAATAAGGGCTTACAAACTATAAGAACATTATACTAAGACCTAAATGTTCTGAGGAGCAAAACCTTAGAGGATTTTACTTTTACATTCTCTATAACTGAGGAGACAGTCTGAGTCACTACAAAAGGAGATCAGCCCAAAAGGCATTTTATAAAGATGGCTTCCTTTACTGAAATTACATTAAAAATGATCAGAAGAAAATGACAAAATTTGACCAAGACGGAATTGCTATGAGCTACCAAACTGCAAATAGGACCTGACTGTGTGTGTCCTGTGTTGTGCCTGTTGCTAGTTTCCCTTCAGCTATCCCATTCCTTCCAGCTCTCATTTTCCATCCTTGGCTGTTAAAAGGAGGTCGCTGGAGACTCCTAAGAAATGACTGTCTGGCTGAGTAAAGAAGGAAACCGAAAGAGAGGTATAAAGGCATTTTTTCTTTAACCATAGGAATTTACCGTCATTAAAGTTAGACTCTGCGGATGGGTGGGAGTGAGTGGTTGGAAGGAAGGGGAGAGCTGTCTATTCAACTCATCATTTGCATCACATGCACCCAAGGAAAAAATGTTTACCTGGTGGAGCCACGGTTAACCTTTTTTCCTTGCTGAGCCGGTGCCCTTGGATGAATTCACTCATGGAAGGGGGGCCCTTCAGAAGAAATGATTCTGTGGAGGTGGGATCAGGGGGAACTCTTAATAAATTCTGTAGGTAGGAAGCCCCTGAAGTCCTGGGACGGCTCTGATCACAAAGGGAAGGTGAAAATTGTCTTGCAGGAGATCCAAGAAAATACATATAGGAAACAAAAAAGTTTTACTTTAATTACCTTTCAAAGCCTCACCAGTGACAACATTATTTATACTGGCATTTAAAATTTTTTAACAAGTAAATCAAGATTTTCACTAAATGTTTAGTTTCCATACCAGGATACGACCCTATTTGGAAACTGTACTGGATACTGGAAAAGAGATTTATTATAGTTAGTCAGTTTGAACCACAAATAGAAAATATTTGTATTGTTTGATTCTTAACGGAAAACTCCTAAAATAAAAACTTTACTATTAACTGAAAATACAGGGTAAGTAATTCAACATCCAGGACTCTGGAAAAAGGTAATAAAACCAAGCCATTAAAAACCATACAAGTGACTTTTGAACAACATTCACATACCAAATGAAAAAGCACAAAAACCTGCTTTTAAGAAAAAGACTATACATATTCCATTCTACTTGACCTAAATAGAGACATCTCCTTTCAGTCAGTCATCAGTTTTCGGAATATGGACAAAAGTTCCCCTAAGAGAACACATTCATATCCTTGCCTCGTTAGAGAGAAGCTGGTAAATAGCACCATTGCCATTAAAACTATCACCCACGTAAAACATAGGTTCATTCTTAATATTGACCTTTTTATCTACCAATTTTTAGGTTGGAGGTAAGGGAGAGGCATTCTATGCATACAAGGAACAGCAAAAATGTTAACAGACACTT
Organism: Physeter macrocephalus; assembly: GCF_002837175.3. Lineage (NCBI taxonomy): Eukaryota > Metazoa > Chordata > Mammalia > Artiodactyla > Physeteridae > Physeter > Physeter macrocephalus. Next base: position 78,568,025 of record NC_041219.1, on the reverse strand, counting down.
GAAAAGTATATTATGGTTAACCAAGAGATGGGGTGTGGGGGACAGAAAGGAATAAATAAACACAAGTATCCAAAGGTTTCAATTTGGAAAAACCAACATTGGCAAGGTCCATTTATACACCCACTCCCAGTTTTTCCCTTCCTTTCCTTCCTCCATCCTCCACAGTAAGAGCACATTAATTTTTGCAGTTAACTAAAATCTGGCCACTGCACCATACTATGAAGATCGCTGCATGCATACCTTTTCCTCTGAGTGCCACTGCTGACCCGAATGTTGGGTGTCTGTGGGCCCTGACTATGCAGGAGGTAAGTGTCTATGGTGGGCACGGTGACTGATGCCTCCCCACTTACTTTAGGGCTGCCGATCTTGCTCTTTCCAAGTTTGCCTTTGCTGCGACGGGACTGCTCGTGGTCAAACTCTAAGTCCTCCAGCCGCTGGGTCAGGGCGAGTTTTTGCTGGATAGCCATTCGTAACAAAGTGTTTAGAGTCTTCTTCTCATCCTCTGCAGCTGCTAACTGTCTCTGCATCTCATCCAACTGTGTGACATATTCATCACATCTGGAACCACAACAGAAAAGTGGTCAGGAGAAAATCTTGGTGAAATTTAGTTTGGAACTTAAGTTGAAAGTAATGAATTTTACTGGAATTTAGATATTTGGAACACTGGTCTTCCTAGATCACAATGGAAGTAATCTATTACAGTAGAAAACTGGAAACAGAGCAGGTTCAATAACTGATAGTTAATCTATACAATGAAGTATATATGGGGACATTCTTAATAGGTGGTATCTTAAACCCCAGAGACAGAGTTATTGTGGTTGCAGAAGAACCAACAGTAAAGTCTCAGGTAATGTTCACAGCATTGTAGATGCGTTACAATAGCTTTATAGTCTATGCCTGTAGCATGCAAAAGAATAATAATATTTGTAAAGAAAATATGTACTTCTTTATCTATATTTATAGGTTTTATTTTAATTGAGTACAGATTGTAGTTGCTATTGCTTTCAATATGGCAGATTTGCCTGAATTAGAAACCTGAGTATCTTCAATGATTTCCCAACCAGATGATAAAGCAATAGGTGTCAAAGAAAACCAACATTTGCATAGGGTTCAAAACAGATATAGCCGGCTGTCAGGAACATCTTTATTCAGGTTTGATACTTGCGCTGCAGCAGGAGGATAAGCTCGGTGGTCTTTTTTCTACCCAAAGTAACACCTAAGCACATGCACATTTGGAAGGAAGAATTATTCACACAATTATTCAGAGTTTTTTCTGCATTTATTTACCCACTAAGAGTGTAAGAACTCTCCATGAATCAGAAGATAGTTAATGACTTTCTGGAGTTACCCAAAATGTATTGTACAAACTTTAAAATTAACACAAGACTTTTGGTATTTTAAAGAAAGAACAGACTTTGTAGTGAAAGAACTTGAGATCCAGGTGGGTCCCATTTTCTTTTTTTAAAATATAATTTAATTTAATTTTTTATACAGCGGGTTCTTATTAGTTATCTATTTTATACATATTAGTGTATATATTGTCAATCCCAATCTCCCGTGTTCCATTTTCTTTAACACTGAATGTCAAGAAGCATAGTAGGAATATCACAAGAAAAATCAGGGCTTAGTAAAATAAAATGTGGATTTCAGGACCCTGGATTTATTTTAATTGGTTAGATAAAAACATATATATATATATTTTTGTGTGTGTGTGTGGTACGCGGGCCTCCCACGGTTGTGGCCTCTCCCATTGCGGAGCACAGGCTCCGGACCCGCAGGCTCAGCGGCCATGGCTCACGGGCCCAGCCACTCCGCGGCATGTGGGATCTTCCCGGACCGGGGCACGAACCCGTGTCCCCTGCATCGGCAGGCGGATTCTCAGCCACTGTGCCACCAGGGAAGCCCAAAAATATTTTTAAAAATACTATGGAGGAAGGCAGTTAATATACCTGAAAAAACAAATTTCTGTGAAAATGCATTATTTGAGGATAATAATTCTTATATAAACCAGATCGAGACCTTAAATGTCCCTTTAAAAATGTCTTGATTTCCTTTTCAAAGAGGGGGGCATTGTGCACCAAACCCATTCTCCATCCTAACGCCCTCCACCACCATAGTGGCCAGAGGTGTGCACATTCTACTCCCCAAACTCTACTGTGCTCAGACCCAGAAGTCGGTTCCCTTCAGTTCTCCTGTGACCTTGTGGTCTCTTAGGCACTCGGCCGCCTCACTGCCATTTCCAAGAGTCAATAACAAAGTTTGAGTTTGAGCCTTTTCTCTTCTGACACTAAAAGGAAGCTGGACAGATTCCAGGGCCCAGGATTTTTTTTTTTTTAACATTATATCAGCTACATGTAAATAATTTACTGAATCTGTAAATAAAGCATAAGTAAGCATAGTTATGCTTTGTGAATTTTGTACCAAGTTTGCATCATATAAAATATAGAACTATTTTTGTTTTGGCACTGAATTGTGACAGCAAAAAGGAAACTGCAACACTATATTGAACACCAAGATTTTGAAAACGTTGAATCAATAATTCTTAACAATCATTTCAAGTCTAAAAAATAAAATATAGTGGTGCTTCATAACAAAACTGGTGGGGGGAGGTAGTAACTAATATTTGTCTAATTAGTTGGGCAGTGTGAAAAATTTGGTGACATATATAATTACATTTTAGAAATAATAATTTAATTCACACTATATTAAAGTAAGTAGCTGATATGATGAATATTAATCTTCATTACAAAGTATCTTTTTCACACAAATACTTGCTAGTGATAAACACTTTTATGTATACAGAAATAAATGTCAGTGGTGATAATGTAATATTTAGCTATTTTAGGAAGTGGGTTTTTTCCCCCTTATTGGAGGTGTTTTCTTTTCTTTTTTCTTTTGGTCTAATTCTTTTGGGCACATAAGGCTCTAGAAAAAATATCTATTAGATTAATTTAAAAACACTTGTATGGGGAATTTCCTGGCAGTCCAGTGGTTAGGACTCTGCTTCCCCTGCTGGGGGCCTGGGTTCTATCCCTGGTTGGGGAACTAAGATCTGAAAGCTGTGCGGCACAGCCAAAAAATAAAAAAACAATTAAAAATATTTAAAAATTAATAAATAAAAACACTTGTATGTAGAAGAACTGCTTGATCCAGTGTGTCCAGTAGAGGGCTCTGGAAAACAGCACAAAAGGTTTTATCAGATTTGTCAGAGTGGAATCTCATGTACTTTCTTTACACCTTGCCCTTTTAGATGGCAGACTAAGTAACACTCACGATGCACGAAGATGAACATGTGCATTTTGAAGTCTTTTCCCCACGAACCACACCTAATCTTGTAAGAAAAACTATTACCTTGTTGCAAACATTGCTCTCAGGGATGAGAAAGTTGCTGCATCTTCTTTCAAAGCCTTCAGTTCATTTCTAAGTTTCGTCATAGTTTCAGTCACCATTGCTTTTTCGTTTTCATATTTGTTCTTGAGATTAGCTAATGCCACCTCAGCTGTCTAAAGCAGAAAAATCACAATGCTTACAATTTTCATATCAGGAAAATCTATCATACAGACTCTTCATGCTCGGTCTATTTCTTTCATAAATAAAAAGTGAAATTGTCTACGTTGAATTTTATATAAACATATATATGTACTTTGGACATAGGGCAATTTTTTTTATGTCAAAACATAAATGTGAATCTATAATGTGGATAAATTGCCCTAGAAGCCAGCTGTGAACCAGAGTCACTATCAAGAGCTAAGGGAATGATAGTAGTTCAGTAAATATTTAATGCAGATTATTGAGAGTGTGGGATTTTCAGATATGAAGGGAGCCAAAATGAAACTTTATACAAGAAGGGTTTTTATCAAGGAGAAGTTAGTGAAGAAGCACAGCTTCCAGTCGAAATACAATAGAACTCAAATATTCTTTTGTCACCTGTGCTTGGTGGGTCTGAAACATATAGAATAAAAGACACAGGTCACTGCAATTTATAACATGAGTATGACAAACTATAAACCCATATTATATATTTAAGGAAAATAATTAACAAAGAATCAATTATTTCCTAAGTCTTTGTATACAACTTCTTCAAAACAATAAATTATAGTCAAATTCTTCACAATCTCCATAAAATCAGATTCTAAAAAATATATATACATATATTTTAAATATAGAATGTTTCACAAATTTGCATGTCATCCTTGTGCAGGGGCCGTGCTAATCTTCTCTGTATCATTCCAATTTTAGTATATATGCTGCCAAAGCAGGCACCAAAATATTGAATGAATTAAAGTATTTGTTTGAATTTGGGATTTGGGCATGTTTAAGTTCTTGGAATTAAGAGTGTTTCAAATTGAGAACTAGCCTGACACACAGTAGGAAATGGAAACAAACAAAAAATGTTGGCTAAATCAATGCATGAAATCAATGTATATTTAGGGAGTGCCTATTTGATGCATAGCCCTCATGGTATTCATATTGAAGCCAAACTGGAAACACACCATTTTTACAAACTGTTGACTACAGTTTTCAGAGTGTATAAAAATATTCAATACTAATGAAAAAAAACCATTAGTAATGGGATTTCCCTGGAAGACTACTGTGGTTTTTTTTAACATTTCTTTTTGTGCTTCAAGTAGACAGCTTCAACTTTCTTCTACAAAGTGCCAATCCATTTATAGAGATAAATGGATTCTTTTTTAATTAAAACACTATGGATAAGGTAGTTTGTTAATGTTTTTATTCCAAAGTTGTAACTTAACAGTTTGTTTTTTTTTTTTTTTTTTTTTTGGTACGCGGGCCTCTCACTGCTGTGGCCTCTCCCGTTGCGACGCGCAGGCTCAGCGGCTATGGCTCACGGGCCCAGCCGTTCCGCGGCACATGGGATCTTCCCGGACCGGGGCACGAACCCGTGTCCCCTGCATCGGCAGGCGGACTCCCAACCACTGCACCACCAGGGAAGCCCTCATAGTTTTTTTAATTTTCATTTTTAATGTAACTTAATAGTTTTGATTGTATTTAAATTCAGATTAAAATGAGAGGTTACTCATAAAATACTTTAGTATGTTCTGTAGTGCTATAACTCTAGAAACTTTAGAAATGTTATAGATTCAGAAAGTTATCCAGAACGCAGAAATCGACCTGGGGAAAAATGGCAGTTGTTTAATTTTTTAAAAATTTAGACACATAATCATTTAGAACAGATAGTTAAGTTTAAGTTGTGAAAATGTAGATGTAACAAGTTTGTAAACACGTGGAGCTACATGGTCAGTTATCTAAGGGGAAAAGAGAGGGAAGTGACAGAAGAGCAAGATCTGAAATAGACGTACAAACTCGTTTATTGTGAAAAATGCCCCAAAGGACTCAGCATTGTTTGTAGCTTTTTGTCCACAAAACTGCACAAAGCTTTTTCGGAATTAAGAAAGTGTAAGTATCTCTAACCCATTAGCAGATTTGCTGACGTCTGCATTCACCACATTCTCCCAAAGTTGATTTTCTAAATAAAAAATCTTGTTTCCAGCCACAGAGGTCTAGATCTAGGATACATTAGTGACTTCCTTTGCAATGTTCCCGTAAATTGGATTACAACATGTACAACATCAAACTGTAATTATCTGTTCTATTCTGACATCCCTAGAAGTCTGTGAGTCTTTTTCTGGAAGGCAGGGACCATGTATTGGCCTTCTTTGAATCTTTAGCATCCATCACAGTTTAGTATACAGATGGTCCTTTGTAAACATTTACTTATCTCATCAGAAGACACTGTGCTTACAAAAACCCTTTAAGGTATATTAAAAGTCATAGAGAATGCAGAATGCCTGTTTTAATAAAAACAGGAAGATTCTCTTTTTTTCCTCTATGACAATTCTTAGCTTAGCCCTAATAATAAATATTCCACAATGTCTAAATATAGTGGATGTCATCTGTAGAGACCTGAGCTATTTATGGCACACAGCATCACAGCAATAGCCCTAACATCATTAAAATGTAAACTAAAGGCATGGCTAGAAATGTGTTTACATTTAATTTACTGAGACCATATGGGCTGTGACACTAATGTAATGCAAATGGTACCACAAACTACTACGAAAATAAAAATTCAGCCAGGAATGCTTTGAACTGCTCTGAATTCCTATGGCACTGTTTATATCACTCTAAAATGCTCGAAGATAGGTACTATCTTGTAAATAGTTACAGGCATGTATTGAAATTCTGCTAGATTACTAGTCACTTATTTTTGCATCCCTACTTACTACCTGCCATGAAATATGGGATCAGTGAATGCTTATTGACAAATTAGTCTCTCTTGGCTGATCAACCATGCTTATCTGTACTTCTATGTCAATTAAGCATCTTGACTCTTATACAGATCTAGGTTTCTAGGTCAGTAATAGTCAAACTTCAGGAAGAAGTCAAAGAAGTTATTTGAATGGCTTGACCAAGAATGCCCAGGATATTATGTCCTTGATGAAGGTCTTCTAAGCCTTATCTAATACGGTATTAGTTATTCATGACCACTAAATCATTGGGTCTTTGGAAGGATATGGTAACAAATTCTTTATTCTGACCTCAAACTGGAGTCAGATCTCTCACAAATTCTTCATTCACCCTAATCTTTTCTAATTCCCTGAAGTGATAGCACAAAAATAAGGTCCTATTTTGCCTTTAGATTTGTAAAAAACATGTTTATATAGTGCAAACATTATTACTGCTTGTGGTATAGACCTCCAAATTGTATCAACAGGTTTATGGGAACTGAAGATAAAGATAGTAGAAAGCTGCAATGTAGGTGGCATGATAATGGTATGGTTTCCCCCAGTTAAAGGAAAAAGGAAAAGGAAGTCTGAATCTGAAATTAACTTTCACTCTCCAACACTAGCATTGCTCACATTTGCAGGAAGGTATTTGATGTTTTGTTGCTTTTTATCAGTACCCTTTATTCAGCACCCTTTTCAAAGGTATCTTTCAAGTCTCACTTTCCAGGGAAAATAACAGAGGTTAAAAATATTTTCCCACCTAAATGTCATAACACTGCCATCCAGGTAAAGCTTGAGGGTGAAAACCAAATTCAGACATCAAGGAGATCTAGGAGTTAGGCAGGATCATGTGGTATTTCAGATATGTGGTTAGTGGCAGAGTTAGTGCACATTCTATTTTATCTCTATCTCTACCTCTCTCTCTAGAGATCTCCCCTCTGTTTGCTCTAGCTGCCTACCAGGGTGCCTTTCTTGCTGTTCTCTGCCTGGTGTAAGCTTCCATGCCAGACTATTCTGCAACCCCCCCATCTCCTATTTCTACACTCAGTGATTGCTGGACTCCGCCTGGACTGCCTTTCTACATCTGCAACTGGATCTTCTCTGTTCCTGCTTTAATTTCCTCAACTCTACCTCTACTTAGTGGGGCACAGCTACTCTCCTTTTTCATCCATTCACGCACTTCAAAGAAATTATTACATTCTGATCTGGCTCTGGCTATAGTTTGTTTTATTCCTCTAACGACCAGGACTCTGAACTCTCATCCTGGTGGTGGTGGACACTCAAAAACATTTAGGAATAAACTAGTTAAAGTGTTGGCTAGCATGGCTCATTAGTAGAATGAGATCACCTGTTTGTTGGCTTTCAGCACTGCCCTCAGTGTGGCGATCTGCTCCCGTTTGGTGCTCAGTAGGGACTTAAGCTTGAGGATCTCTTCCATTAGGGCTTCTTTGTCTTTATCAATCATGGGGGCCAGCTCCCGTGCCGCAGCTCTTTGACGAGACAGTTGCAAGGATCGGTCCACAGCTTTCTGCAGATGTTTGATTTGGTCCCGGATTATGGCATTAAGGTTGTAGATATTCATTGGTTCTTTGCGGATGTCACTTGTGTCTAATACTGGAGATGATGGTGGGGCAGTAATAACAGGAGAGATGGTGGGAGTCTTGGTTGGACTTGGTTCTTTGCTGGCCTCTGTGTTTTCTTTTGAAACTGGTTCAGGTGAGGTCCTTGTTTCTACAGGGGATGACACACCCCGCCTGGCTAACCGTGGAGACAAAAGTCCCCTGGGATCATCAGGCCCTTTCAGGCTGCCACTACGGGTGACTCTACTTTGCCTATAGTAGTCCAGCATGACCCTGTTAGGGGTTTCATTATTACACAGACATACATGATGGTAAAGCTGAGCTAGCTCCTCACTAAATGTCACCAACTCATCCTGGGCTGTATTAAGGGTATTGTGATTTTCATTGGCTATGCTGGTCATCTTTTGCAACTCCTTCTCCATATGGGCCATCTTCTCTCCACTCTCCTTGGTGGTCTTCTCAAGGCTTGTAATCTGCTCATCATACATTTGGATCTTACTCTCATACTTCGCCTTCTCTTCAGTATAGTTTTCTACAGATTTATTATATTTCTCCTTTAAGGCCTTAATTTCAGCTTTCAAATCGATCACCTCAGTTACTGCCACCCTGTATTTGCATTCAAGGATCTCTAAGCCATTGATGTCCACCTCGTAGTCATGGGTCTCCTCTCCCGAGTCCCGGCCCTTTTCCCCGTCCAGCTGCTTGAGCTCCTTGCTGCTCTGCAGGCCCCTCATGGCATTAACGTGCTCCGTGAGCCGGTGCACCCGTTCGTGCTGCTCTGTCAGCGCCCCCTTGGTGTGTTCCAGCTGCGTCTGTGACTCCTGGAGATTGGCCAGAAGAATGGCCTTTTCCCGCTCTACCTGCAAGGGCAAAAGAAAGTTTCTGAATGACTTCAAGGCAATGCCAGTGACGAGCTTGACCCATTCACATTTGGACATGTATATGTTTTAAAAATGCAGAAGAGCCCATGTTTTCATTACTACAAGTTGAATTGGAGTGTGTTTTCTTATTTCAGCAGTTCTGGTAAGTCAGTCAAAAAGTATATCATTCCAAAAGAATTATGCTCTGCATATTTACCCATCCAAATTCTCATGCATTATACACAAGTCAAATCTGGGCAAGCTTCAGTTTAATAATCTATAAAAGGAGCATAACAATGCCTGTCTCATAGGGACATTTGGATGATTCAGTAGGACAGTGAATTTAATGCTCAAGGTATTATAATGTTAGCTGTTGTTAACATTTGGGTAACTGTGGTCCAATTCCCATGACCAAAATGCTTCTACATGGCAAACGCATCTGTTTTACAAATTTGTATTTGTATGTGCAAAAGCAACTCTTTCATCTCAGAGTCAGGATATATTTGAATACAAATCCTCTTAGCTGGGTTTCATTACGTATAACAGATTGTACTTGCTTACAGCTGAAGATGAATTGACTTATCCAGACTATTGGGCAATAATTTTAAGTGAAAATCCAGGTAATTATGTAACACAGTATTTGATGAAAAGCCAAGACATTTGAATTTTTGATAAAAGAGATGGAAAATCTCCTAGATATTCTATTATTGGTATTGTATACAATCTTAATGAAATGGACTGTTTTTCTTTTTCTCTTAAAAATTAAGTAAATTTGCTCTGAAAAGTCTAAATATCATTTGATTAGTATACATGAATACAATACACATAGCTGATTTCAAAAAGCTCTTCAATAGGAAAAACTTTTGGATAAAACTAAAAACTGGACGAGAACGAAATGTACTGAACGTGTCTCAGGTTTGTTTTAGAGGCAAAGTGTTATGATAAATGAGATAATGCCTTTAGGAGAGTTTCCAACCTGGACTTTGCCAATTCCCATTTAACATAAACATTTTCTAAGCCCCAAAGTATGTCTACCAGTTTCTTCATGATAGCACCTCCAGAAAACATCAAATAGAACACTGTCTCCTTCATATGTATATGTTCCACATATAGTACTAATTTCCACACTCAATACATTTCTGGTGGAATCATTTGAATAGGGAATGATGTCCAAATTTTATACACACATACACATGTATGTGTGTGTATGTAAACACACACACATACATACATACAGGGGTGTGTGTGTGTGTGTGTGTGTATATTTTTTTCTGGACAATTGAGGTTGGTCTGCCCTCCCCCTCCAAAAAAAGATAACTAAATTGTGGATAATTTTGTATAACTCTGCCATTACATTTTCCCTCAGCTATCGAGGCTTGAAGTACCTTAAATTGTATTTGGATTTCAGACAGCAGGGCTTAAACTATTTAAGATACATGGTACTTTGAATTATTAAATGCAAAGCACTTTAAAGATTAAAATTACTATTCATTTTAAGTGTATATTTTAATCTCCATTTGTGAAGAACTCATTCAAGAGAGACTTGCTGAGTTAACTGTAATCTTTTATAATTATATATAAATAATATATAATCTTCTACAGTGACTAAGAATAGTTGCCTTATTTCTCTTCTTACAATCTCTGTCTTCTATCTGAAACTGAAGATTTTACTTTGCATAGTAGGGTTGGTTGTTTTGCCAGAAAACTTGAATGCATAATTTGTAAACTCTGTAGTCTGGTGTAAGTACACATATATGTTATTATTGTTACAATTATGCGCCACAGAAATTTTTATTATTATTATTTTTTTTTGGTCACTCAGCATGCAGGCTCTTAGTTGCGGCATGTGTGTGGGATCTTAGTTCCCTGGCCAGGTTTCGAACCCATGCCCCCGAAGTGGAAGCATGGAGTCCTAAACACTGGGCCACCAGCAAAATCCCATCCCATAGAAATTATTATTATTATTATTATTTTTAAAGGCAGTTGGAATGACGGTTGGAGGGAGGGGGACGATTTTAATATTTATTTATTTATTTATTTTGACTACGCCGAGTCTTAGTTGTGGCACACGGGATCTTTAGTTGCAGCATGTGGAATTCTTAGTTGTGGCATGCGAACTCCTAGTTGCGGCATGCATGTGGGATCCAGTTCCCCAACCAGGGATCGAACCTGGACCCCCTGCATTGGGAGCATGGGGTCTTACCCACTGGACCACCATAGAAATTATTTTTAATTTCGCTGAGTGTTTACCTTTTAAATAAACACATTTACATGTATTGAGTACTGATAGATTCTTTTGTGAAGGAACAAAAGAAAAGACAGCAGAATTTGCATGTTTATATTAGGACTTTTTTTTTTTTTTTGCGTTACGCAGGCCTCTCACTGTTGTGGCCTCTCCTGTTGTGGAGCACAGGCTCCAGATGCACAGGCTCAGCGGCCATGGCTCACGGGCCCAGCCGCTCCGCGGCACGTGGGACTCTCAACCACTGCGCCACCAGGGAAGCCCCTGTTAGGACTTTCATAGGAAAAGAAAAAAAGCTGTTTTATGAGTTATTAATTTCCATAAAGTCTTTATCCTGGTCATCTGACTTTCAATTTGACACCTGAATGACTGGTGTGACTTTTGTAATGTTATACATAGTATGAGTATGTAAAATAGAACTCAGAAATAAATAACTTATTCTTCTCTGCTTAAAGTGAAGTAACACTGGCAAATCTGTGCCCTGATGAATGAGAGCTGTGAAAAAAGATCAGCCTACAACCAAGAAACACAAGGTGAGGGAATCCAGCAGTTGGAAAAGAAGGTAATATATTTTGGAGAGTGTGGTGAGAAGGAATCTCTTCTCTGTCTGTCTCTCTCTTACACACACACACACACGTATATGCAAAAGTCAGTCTGCTGGACAAAGACTCAAAAAAAAAAAAAAAAAAAAAAAAAGAAGGGGAGGGAGCTTTTTCAAGTCATTCTATGAGGCCAGTATTACTCTGATACCAAAACCAGGCAAAGAAAACCATAGACCAGTATCTCTTATGAATATAGACACAAAAATCTTGAACAAAATACTAGCAAACTGAATCCAGCTACATATAAAAAAGTGTTAAACAACCTGACCAAGTGGGGTTTATCCTAGGAATGCAATGTTGACTTAACATGCAAAAATCAATAAATATAATACATTGTATTAACAGAACATGGGACAAAACCACACGATCATCTCAATGTATGCAGAAAAAGCATTTGACAAAATTCAATACCCCTTCATGATGAAAACAGACAACAATCTAGAAATAGAAGAGAACTTCCAAAACCTGCTGGGGCATCTACAAAACACCCACAGATGACATACTTAATGGTGAATGCTTTCCTCTTAGGATCAGGAACAGGACAAAAATCATTGCTCCTGCCACTTTTATTCAGCGTTGTACTAGAAGTTCTAGCCAGGGCAATTAGGCTATGGTCAAGAGGCAAATAAATGTCTGTGAGGCTGTGGAGAAATCAGAATCCTCATACACTGCTGGTGGAGATGTGAAATGGTTCAGCTGCTTTGAAAACAGTCTGGCAGTTCCTCAGAAGGTGAAACATAGAGTTACCCTATGACCCAGCAACTCCACTCTTAAGTATATGCTCAAGGGAATTAAAATATAAGTGCACATAAAAACCTGTACATGAATGTTCATAACAGCATTATTCATAATAGCTGAAAAGTGGAAACAACTCAAATGTCCATCACTGATAAATGAATAAATAAAATGTGGTATATCTATATAATAGAGTATTATTTGGCAATAAAAAGAAATGAAATACTACTATATGTTACAACATGAATTGAAAATATTATGCTAAGTGATAAAAGCCAGATACAAAAGACCACATATTGTGTGATTCCACTTAAATGAAATGTCCAGAATAGAAAAATCTACTGAGACATAAAGTAGATTAGTGGTTGCCTACGGTTGGAGTGGCTACTAATGGGTACATAGTTTCTTTCTGGTGTAATGAATTGACTGTGGTGGTGATTGCACAACTGTGTGACTATACTAAAAAACACCAAATTATACCCTTCAAGTGGGTGGATTGTATGTGAATAATTGCCATAAAGCTGTTCTTAAAAAATAACTACATAGACTCATCCCTTGTCGTGTGATTATGGATGCTCTTATTATGGTTACTGACAGATGGTTTAAAAAAAAAGTAAGGCTTCTGAGAAATGTGTTTGCCTAAAGCTTTTAAAGGTAATCTTTAACTGTAAAGTTTACAATAGTTTGACAACTTAAGTTGTCAACCTTGTCCTAAGAAATTGTATTTGTCACATTAAGTTTTAAAAACTAGCAACTGACCAATCTTGTCTTACTAATTTCATCCCATAAATATTCTGTGAGTCTTTGTTAAGCACAGATAATATTTCATTTGTTTGACTCTCTCTCTTTCTCTGTGTAGCAATCCACTTCCTAGGCTTTTGGCTTTGAGCAAATGACGTAACATCTTTGTGCCTCAGTTTCCCTATCTGTAAAATGGGGATAACACTATTTACCTGGGTTATAAGCATCCACCAATTAAGCAAATATATACAAATTGCTTTTAACTCATATGGGACATGCAGCAAATTGACCACTTACCATCATTGTAGGAAAAATTTAAATTGCCTTTAATAGAGTATATCTAAACGCAATATGGATCTTTATTTCTTCCACATCCACGAGGATACAACAAAACTTATAAATTTCAGTTTTACAGAAATATCACTATTTTCTCACATTACATGTGAAATTATATTGCCAGTATGATACTGAAGAAAACAATGCAAAGAGTTTTCTCCTGCTTCGTCTGACTCTCTGTGATATGAAGTTAAACAGAGGCTATTTGTCAAAGGTAGAAATTTTAGCACAAGCATAGAGACACCTTTAAATAGATTATGTAATTTGTTTAGTGTTCCCAGGCAGGATCTACTTATTTTCATTCTAATAAAATGAACTAAAGTACTTGTCACTGGGAATTATTATTATTATTATAACCTATTTGAAATAACTGGGTTTTGAGGGTGATCCAATTCTAGGAGGCACTATTTAAATTGCAGTCAGTGTAGGTTTTTATATTTATCAATATTATTACCATTTTCCAGCAGATGGCAGTATGATATCTTGAGGAAGGGCACTTTTTTTTTTTCCTAATTCCAACAAAGGCATCATAGAGACTAGTGATGGGGCTAATTTATCACCTTTCACCTTCCCTTTTATAAATGCACCTCAGAGAAGTGAAGCAATTCACCCAATATTCCTGATACCCAAGGCATAACCATAGTTTTTTTCTTTTTGGAACCAGGTTAAGTAAATATCCTTAGTGGGGAAAACATAATTTACATGCATAGATGGAATCTTGTAAGATAAGAAGAGGCTGATAGGCTTTGACTCAGGTATGCTGTTTTCAAAGGGCTTCTTTATTTTATTTTTTAAAATATTTATTTTGGACTGATTAAAAAAACAGAAATAAAAGTATATTTAAAGCATAAAAATATATATTTATTTATTTGGCTGCATTGGGTCTTAGTTGAGGTACACAGGCTCTTCATCACAGCGCACAGGCTTCTCTCTAGTTGAGGTGGGGAGGCTCCAGAGTTCGCGGGCTCAGTAGTTGCAGCACGTAGGCTCTCTAGTTGTGGCCTGCAGGCTTAGTTCCCCATGGCATGTGGGATCTTAGTCCCCAACCAGGGATCAAACCTGCGTCCCCTGCATTGGAAGGCAGATTCCTAACCACTGGACCTCAAGGGAAGTTCCTCAAAGGGTTTCTTTAATCCTAAGACAGAAAATCTTAAAAGTTGCATATTCCCTGGTATAGGGTGTTATATTCCTGCCTCTGCCCTTCTACATATAAAATTAAATTTGTTTTTCTCAGGGCTTCCCTGGTGGCGCAGTGGTTGAGAGTCCGCCTGCCGATGCAGGGGACGCAGGTTCGTGCCCCGGTCTGGGAAGATCCCACACGCTGCGGAGCGGCTGGGCCCGTGAGCCATGGCCGCTGAGACTGCGTGTCCGGAGCCTGTGCTCCGCAACGGGAGAGGCCACAACAGTGAGAGGCCCGCGTACCGCAAAAAAAAAAAAAAAAATTTGTTTTTCTCTTGTTAATCTGTCTTCAATTTAATTATTAGGCCAGCCAAAGAGCCTAGAAGGGAAGAGGGGAAATTTTCTCCATGCCTACACTTTCTATATTCTGAATATTTAATTTCAAAATACATCTGGCCCCAAGTGTTCCAGACAGTCATAGTGAAAGTGCATTTTATTGCTCCCTCAGAAGGTCCAGAACAATGGTACTGACATGGTATGTGCTGCAACGTGTGCGTAAGTGTTGTTTATTAGAACTGCCATATTATTTTCAAGGCTCATTCACATCAACACCAACTGCAATAACTTCTAGGCAACGTATCCTGTAATTTTAAAAAAATTTATTTATTTTTGGCTGTATTGGGTCTTCGTTGCTGTGCGCAGGCTTTCTCTAGTTGCGGCGAGTGGGGGCTACTCTTTGTTGCGGTGCACGGGCTTCTCATTGCAGTGACTTCTCTTGCGGCAGAGCACGAGCTCTAGGCACGCGGGCTTCAGTAGTTGTGGCACGCGGGCTCGGCAGTTGTGGCATACGAGCTCTAGAGTGCAGGCTGAGTACTTGTGGTGCACGGGCTTAGTTGCTCTGCGGCATGGGGGATCTTCCCGGACCAGGGCTCGAACCCGTGTCCCCTGCATTGGCAGGTGGATTCTGAACCACTGTGCCACTATGGAAGCCCTCCTGTAATGTTTTTATAATTTATTCATATGAATTAAACACAAGGGGACACACAACTAAGGAAAGACTCAGATTATAAAGAAATTATGCATGAGAAGATACATTCTGCTATGCTTGTGTTCAACAGTTTGAATGAGATATATTACAAAAAATGCTGATTACAAGAAAAGAGGTGGTTACTTTGCCTACAACAAAATTAGTAGTTAGTGTTCCGAGTGTGAGACTGGACACTGCAAAGCCCTTCCTGTGTGGAGCCTGCTTTTTACAACTAAATTAAGAGCAAACTTTGGGACACAAGGCCCTTCCTGTGTCCCTCTACATCTTTAGAAACTGTCAGCATTAATTAAGTGCTAATGAAAGATTCAAAGGTACAGTTTTCTCATATATTGAGGGAAGGTTTATCCAGCCAAGTTTTTCTCACTCTAGCTTTTTGCTGAATGAATATCCCTTTTCAGACTGTCTCACACCCTGAGACTTACCAGCAACCACATTACTCCCATCTGAGATGACTATCCTTGAGCTAATCATCCAACAATAACAATTATATTAATAATAGCTAAATAAATGGAGTGCTTAACAAATTGAAGGCACTGTGGAGTTGAAATAATGATAATAGTTCATAATTACTGGGCATTTATCATGTGCTTGGCCTTGTTCTAAGCACTCTGTGTACATTAACTCAAAACCTTCATGACACTTTGAAGAAGGTACAATGTATCCCCATTTTGTGGGAGAGTAAAGTGCTGTCCCTCTAAGAATGATTCTCGACTAGAGGTTGACCCTTGGGACATTTGAAACGTGTGGGGCATTTTTAAAAGGTCACCACGTCTATGAGGAGATGTGATGAGCATTTAATGGGTTGGGACCAGAGATGCTAAACCTCGTGTGACTCATCAGACAGACTAATGAGGAACTATCCCACCCCAAATGCTGCAAGGTGGATCCCATTGAGAACCACTCCACCATTCTTTTGATTAAACTACTCCTCTCTTTTGGCCTTTTGTATTCCCCAGCTCAGATTACATTTAGGATTAAAACTGAGAACAGCTCTGAGCTTTCAACCTATAGTTGACCTGGTTGAAAACTATTGAGCTGTTTACACATAAAACCCCCTCCTCATATACTCTACACTGCCACCAAAATAAAAAGAAAAAACAAAAGCTTCAACCCACTACATTTTTATCCTAAAGAAACCAACATGATAGTTTAAGAAAAATTTTACATTAATTCTATTCAGTGTGAGGGCATACGTTCTTGTAAATATATGTCACATAAAATTTTTTTCACAAGCAATGTGTTTTCCATCACCTGGTTGTATTAGTATAAACTGAGCAAAAAGACATGGAAAAGTATTACCTACACAACTGCACTTTGCAGTCAGGTAAATCTATATGAAATTAATTTTCTTCCAGTGGCCATACCCTCTTACCTTGATTCAAACTGAACACTGAGAAAATGAATTCTCACTAATTCTCTTTCAGCAGCCAAAAGCACTGGGCAGGTAAAGTTAAAAGTTAAAGGGTGAACTTCCCTCGTGGCGCGGTGGTTAAGAATCCGCCTGCCAACGCAGGCGACATGGGTTCAATCCCTGGACCGGGAAGATCCCACATGCCGCGGAGCAACTAAGCTCATGCGCCACAACTACTAAGCCTGCGCTCTAGAGCCTGCAAGCCACAACTACTGAAGCCCGTGAGCCTAGAGCCCATGCTCTGCAACAAGAGAAGCCACCGCAGTGAGAAGCCCGTGCACTGCAACAAAGAGTAGCCCCCACTCGCCGCAACTAGAGAAAGCCTGCGCACAGCAACGAAGACCCAACACAGCCATAAATAAATAAATAAATAAATATTTTTTTAAGAAGTTAAAGGGCATGTTAACTTTTGATATAATATTAAAAATAAGCCTAATAATATATTAATTTCATTGGTTCTCTAGTCTTATTTACTTCTGCTAATTACATTTTCAGTCATCATTTCTGTAGAGGCAGAAAATTATAAGCCCTGGGACTTCCCTGGTGGTGCAGTGGTTAAGAATCTGCCTGCCAATGCAGGGACACGGGTTCGAGCCCTGGTCTGGGAAGATCTCACATGCAGCAGAGCAACTAAGCCCATGTGCCACAACTACTGAGCCCATGCGCCACAACTACTGAGGCCCGAGCACCTAAAGCCTGCGCCCCACAACAAGAGAAGCCACTGCAATGAGAAGCCCGCGCACTGCAATGAAGAGTAGCCCCCACTCGCGCAACTAGAGAAAGCCCACGTGCAGCAACGAAGACCCAACACAGCCATAAATAGATAGATAAATAGATAAATATCGCGCAACTAGAGAAAGCCCACGTGCAGCAACGAGCCATAAATAAATAAATAAATAGATAGATAAATAGATAAATAAATAAATAAATAGAAAAGAAAAGAAAATTATAAGCCCTGTTTGCTATAAAAAAAAGTGATTGCCAGAGTCTTAAGGCCTTTAATTATCAGCTTTAGGCAAAGAACCTTGGTGGGATAACAGACTGAAGAGCAAGCCTCAAACTTGTCACCTAACTAGCTTGTTGAAGCAGACGCCTGGCTCAGTAGATCTGTGGGGAGCCCAACAGTTTGTCCCTCAGCAGCCCACAGGTGATGATGGTGGTGGCGATGTTGCTCCTTAGACAACATTTCCATCATCACTGGATAATGTATGGTCGGGAAGCAAGACTACATTAGAAAGCCATTTCACAGTGAGATAAGCTTGCGGGACTCCCCCAAGACATTTGATTTGAAGATGCTAAAAATTTAAGGCCTAGCTCATGCAGGAAGAAGAAATTCTTGGTTTCAGATTTATACCTGTTCTGTAATTTTTAATCATGATCATAATCATATGATATCCTGCTAGTTTGTATATAGAAAGTCCTTCATGTCATTTATTTATTTTATTTTTTTTAACATCTTTACTGAACTATAATTGCTTTACAATGGTGTGTTAGTTTCTGCTGTATAACAAAGTGAATCAGCTATACATATACATATATCCCCATATCTCCTCCCTCTTGCGTCTCCCTCCCAACCTCCCTATTCTACCCCTCTAGGTGGACACAGAGCACCGAGCTGATCTCCCTGTGCTATGCAGCTGCTTCCTAATAGCTATCTATTTGGTATTGTGTATATGTCCATGCCACTCTCTCACTTTGTCCCATCTTACCCTTCCCCCTCCCCATGTCATGTCCTTCATGTCTTTTAGAGCTTAAAATATTGCTGTGAAGTATAACCATTCATCTTGAAGCTATACATAGAGTTGCTTGTGATAGAAAACTTCATTTGCTGTCATTTCTCTTGTGTATAAAGCTTCTGAATTCTTTTGTGATAAATGCATCAAGATGCTGTATTTTCTCCCTTCACACTCGATTGCTATCTAATTTATCTAAAATAAATTTCGTAAAGCAATGCAAATGAGAGATTTCTCTTCAACACCTCTTTTGTGTCTTTCTAAACTATTGTACTTTCAAAGTTGCTAGTTAAAGAATATTTTAAAAAATAATCTGGAACTAAAATGTGACAGTAAAATCCCACAACACACTACACATAACTTACAAAATGTTCACTCTAACAGCCCTAAATAAACAAAGTTCTTACCTGCATAAGTTGCTGCTTCAATTTCTGTATTTCTGAGATGTTCAGCTCACTGAATAAGTCAGAAACAGGGTGTAGAGACTCTCCTTTCCTTAGAGTGGGAGTCCGATAGTCTCCATTCAGTTTCACAAGGGGCCCGTGGATATGCCCGTTCATTTTGTCATCATTGTTGGGTTCACTTCCATCCTCTGCAAACTTGAGTCCATCGACTGAAATGCTGATATGGTTATCATTAAGGGTGATATACTGGGAGAGCTCCTTCCGCAGGCTGTTCTTTTGCTCCCTTTCATTTTTTAAGGTCTCAAGGGCTTCTTCCAGTTGGTGCTCAGCGATTTCTTTCAACCGGATGGCATCTTCCAGTTGGCTGTTTAGCAGCACCGTCTCCTCCTCAAATCGCTTAATCTCATGCTTTAAGCCTTCGTATTCAACCTGAATTAGATACGATAAAGAAGATTCATAAAACTAAAATTTGGGTCTAACAAAACTGCCATTAAACACTCTAGTGGACCTAACATTTAAAAATTAAAACGCTAAAAAATAAATCTGAAAAGCACGTGGTATATACACCATTAAGGTTAACACAGGATGGTTTCTTTAGATATCCATACATATAAATTCAATTCCTAGCAGAGATGAAAAAGGTACCTCTCTCAGGATTTATTTTACGGAGTCCAGTGGTCAAAAGGGGGCACTGTTTGCTTAATAAATCAAGAATTTTTTTGTAATAGTTTATCAGAATATTCACAATCCAAGAAAAGATTTTTATCATCACTATTACTTTGTTTTATTTAATTATTAATAATGAGGAAATTTTTATACTCAGGGCTAAGTTAGTTAAATGATCATAATAAGAATATAATCTCAATAAAATATGTTTGAGAGTAAGATGAGAACGCAAAGAAAAACTTCATGTGCTTAAGGATAGAATCTGGAATAACAGTACCAATTACCCCAAAACAAAAAAATACATGAAAGTGGATCAAGATGGTGGAGTAGGAGGACATGGAACTCACCTCCCCCCACAAACACATCAAATACATCTACATGTGGAACAATTCTCACAGAAAACCAACTGGAAACTGGCGGAAGCTCTCTTACACAAACAAAGCTGCAAGAAAGATCCCCACATAACCAGGTGATTGTGTGCCAGAACCAGCAGCTCTGCTTCAGGCTGCCAGTTGGACAGACTTGGCTTCAGGCTTCAGACTGTGTTCAGGTCAGCTGCACATGTCTTGTTTTAGGACCAAACTTGAAGGGTCATGCTTCCTGGGGCATGAAGGTAAGGGGATTAGTCAAACCAAGGTAGTATGTCTGAAATCCGTGTTCCATCATGTCTGCTTACATTCCAATGGTCAGAGAGTCACATGACTAAGACCAAGGTCAATGGAGCTGGCCAATTTACTCTGCCCTTTCTAGGGCACTGCCAGGTTACGTGGCAGAGGGAGAGAGTAAAGAATTGAGAACAATCTAAATCTACCACATATTTTTACCATCACATGATGAGATGTTTTTCTTTTTTAAAAAACTTTTTATTGTGGGTAATATAAAAATACCCAAGTAGCAAGAAGAGTTCAATGAACCCCCAGGAGCCCACCACTCGGCTTCAACAGTCATCAACTCCTGTCTACTCTTCTTTCATCTATATTTCCATTCACTCCCCTAGTTGGATTATTTTAACCCCTAGATATCACATACTTTAGGATCTATCTCTAAGAGAATTTTTTTAAAAAGCATAGCCATAATCCCTTGAACAAATAATTTCTTAAGAATATGATATAATCTTAGTTATCAAAACGATGTCAACAATAGGTTTGTAATGATATAGGAAATAAATAGAACTGAGTGAATAAGGATAATGTATTACGACTGTGGAATACAAGAGATCAATCAAATGGAAATTTAACAAAATGTTAATAACAGTTGTTTAGTGGTGGGAATAAAGGTGATTTTAAGAAAAATAATACATATATACTGTTATCAATATATTACTCTTTTCAATTACAACCAAATAAGAGCCTGTTCAAACACTCTTGGTCGTTAGTCTATAGGTGAAAGAGAACTCCGCTCTGAGCCCAAATGCCTTCTTTGGGGCCTTTTCCATGGCTCTTACCACATGCCACCTTTTAATAAATATTTTTAATAAATATTCTCCACAACTACTTAGAGGAAATACTTTCTATGCACCCTCACCTCAAGGTGAGGTGCAAGGTGAGGTCACCTCACCTCAAGGACACCTCAAGGTGTCCCTCACAGTGCTTCAGTATTCCTTCATAGTGTTTCAACAAAATTCTGCTCTTAATAAGTTTTTGCTGAATAAACTATTATGAATGAAAAAATAAAATAGAAAAAAATATAACAACATCAATTATGATATTAGATACTAATAATAAACTGTGTTTAGGGACTTGATCTCTTTCTAGCTGGGCTGCTTCACTCATTCCACTCTCTCTAATGTGGTTCCTATTCACCCAGCTGTTTCATGTTTCTCTGCCTAGGCAAAGACAGTCATCTGGAAAACTCTTACTCATCATTCAAGACCCAAGTCAAGACTCTGATCCTAATTGAAGCCTTTGTTGACCCACTCAGGCAAACAGATCACTCCTTTCTTGTACCATCATTGCAAGGCTTTGTCATATGATTAGAGCCCCAGCAAAGTGGAGGCACCAAGAAATAGAATGAGAAGGCACTTAAAAATTGGTATTTGATATGTTAAAGAAAGCATCAAAGTAGTCACCATAAGAAAAATCAGTACTTTGTTGGGATTCATTATAGCAACTTCATAGTTTAGTAATTCTATTTTTAATGTGGGTTGGAAATAAGTACCATAATATTTTCAGAGTTTAGGAACTCTAAAGATCTTAATTTGGACCCATATTGCTAAACCTAACACATAGCTTTACTCTTCAATTACATGGATGGCTGAGTTTATTAGCTGCCTTCCCTATTGGGACCATGAGCTCTTTGAGCCAGTGACCACGTATTTTGTCCTTAAAAAGTACATGGCCTCATAGAAAGCTACCCCTGAAATACTGGTTAAATGAAATCAAACTGAACTGATCCCAGGAAATAATATCTTTAATATCTCTTATGATATTATTACTTGATAGAAATATATCAAGTAATAATAATAGAAATATATCCCTAGAGGAAATATTCTTCATAATAAAAATGATTGTATTATTAATTGAAAACTAGGGTTTTCAATGCTTAGATAACAAATATTGAGTGCTTTAGCTCAATATGTGAGATATTAGGGACATGAAATTTATTATTTCTCTCTACTGCCATCACATCCCTAAAACTTGAGCATGATTTCCTGTCCTATGTTAAGCAGTACTGGGTCCTGCCTCTGTGTTAACTGATACTGGGACTAGGCATAAAAAACTTAGCTGCTTGAGGGAAAAACTTGCTCCTGGAAGATAAGACTCAACTAAAACAGCTTCCTCAAGACTTGAATCAATACCCTCACTTTACTGTACCTCCCAACTCAAAGCTATGTCATAAACTCTGTCTATCCCAACCACTTTCCCACCATGTGAGACCTACCAGTCCAGATCCTCAAATCCTGTGAATATCCTTCCTGTTGACATCCTGTTTTGAGATACTACTAAGGCTCTGTTGAGCTGTTGTCTTACTGCAAGAGGTCTAACAAACAGCTTTGTTTCATCAACAGATTTTTCTGATGATCTGTTGGGGAACTGACAGTTGACTTGACACTCTTTTATGGCTACTGCTGCTTACTGCACTTCTTTCAGATATTTTGGTTTGAAAAGTATAAAGGTATAAAACATATTTATAAGGTTGGGTCTAATTTTAGACACAACCAAATCAGCACACAGAGGAATGTGGCTAAAGTTTTCAGAGTCACCTCTTTGGTGTAGGATCACAAATAAAAATTGGTATGGTTAATTATAATAATCTTAAATTTTAGTTTCCTCTCTAAGTTGAATTGTGGATGTAAGATAAAGAAAAAAAGTGTATTCGTTATTTCAACAAGTATTTATTAATACTTAATGCCTACAATGGGCCAGCCCCTGTTTTAGGTGTTTGTATTGTAGTGAAGAGAGATGGAAACAAACTAATATATAGAAGCTACCTATGGAGTAAGAAGTGCTATTTAACCAATTATTTAGAAAATAATCAACATTTATCAGGAAAATGGAACTTCAGAAGAAGAGCATCTTCTAGTTCTTTGAACTAAACATTTTACAATTCTAGTAGCTTTCCTATTTAGAGAAACCTCAAACCAGGCTGGAAGAGTATACTTTGTATAGGAAGCTTCAGTACAAAGTAACATTCAGACCAATTTTGAGACTGAAAGCCAGCCATCATCATGTCTTTGAAAAAAAATCTGTGGTATTTATACGTAAAGTATTATATTTAATACTTCATTAATTAGAAAGAGTTTATGATATATGCTAAATCCTGTAAATAAAGGCCAATAGTAAGAAAAAATCAAAAACAAAAAACAAACCCCAGCATTTCCTTAATTGGGAGAGACTTGTGACACTACAGTGCACCCATTTGTTAGGAAATAAACCAGAATGGCCCTTTGTAAGGAAAATGATTTCAAATTAATTAATTAGACACTTAATTGGGAAAATTACCATATTACATCTAGAAAATAAAATTTAAAAGATGTATACATTTTTGTTCATTTTTTCAAACTTCTGAGTTAAGCATTTGATTTCCATGTTTCAATTACTGGTGGGAGGGTATGGGTAAACGGTAAATAGTAATCAGCCAGACTAGTAGTACAAATTCCCACAGAAATGGCATCTGGGCTAATGTATACTCACAGGATACCTTGGCAGTCTTTCAAGAATACTTAATACTGGCCTAAAGTAACCTCCTGAGTAAATCAGTCTACCACATGCAGTGATGGGAAACCCTACAGTGTAGATGGATGCTCTCCGCACCCCTGCCTGTGCAGAGGGCAATGAGGACCTGTAGGAATCGGGAGAAATGACCGCTTTAAATATTTGCACATCACATAAACTTGCTTCAAGTCTTCTACATTCTTCACCAACGACCAAAAAAACTAAACAACAAAAAATACCCTTATTTCTAAGAAACATATATTTGTTAAAAATCTAATTTTCCCCACTGTGAGCTCATTGTCTCCAGACAAACCAAGACCTGGGGTCTCATGGTACTGCCAGCCCTAGCACACACAGTGATTCAGTGCTTAAAGGGAAAGGAATGAGATAAAAACACATGGGATATCCAGATAACCCTTTTTTAATGGTCTGGAACCACCCCCTGCACTCCTTAGTAGACATTTTGCAATGATCAGAAATAAAAGTGGCAATGATCAGAAATAAAATTTCAATTGTGTCAATTTTCTTCTGGATTTTTCCTTTCCCCTTTTCATCTTTATATCTATCAAAACCACACAGTCATCCCTCAGTCTCTGTGGGGTATTGGTTCCAGGAGCCCCCCGCAGACACCAAAATCTGTGGATGCTCAAAATCCTTAGATAAAGTGGTCATAGCCTTTGCATATAACCACGCACACTGGCTCATCTTTAAATCATCTCTAGATTACTTATAATACCTAATACAATGTAAATGCTATGTACCTGCCAGTGTGAGAGGCAAATTCAAGTTTTGTTTTTTGGAATTTTCTGGAATTTCTTTTCTTTTTTTAGAATATTTTCAGTCTGTGGTTGGTTGAAACTACAAACACAGAGCCCATAGATATGAAGGGCTGACTGAAACAGTTCTGGAAGGAGATACCGACTTGGGAAGGGAGAGAAGTGGAAGCATACAACTGGGCTGCCCTCTAAGCTGACGGAGGACAAGAATCGTACCCTCTGGATTCTGGTACCTCTGTAGCCTAGCACAGTGCCTGGCACAGTCTGATGACCTGATCTGAGAGGTTATAACAGTGTTGAGACCAGAATAGTGTTGTGGTTGAGGAATCACCTTTGAAAAGACCTTGAAATCCAGTCCACCTTTGCTTAACTACCTATGAATTTTATTCATAAATAAATTCTACCAAAAGTACAGATTCAAGAATGCTATTACTAATAACTGTAACAAACCACAATGCAAACTGATCAGGAAAATTCAGCAATTAAGCTCTCTAAGTCTCATTCCCCACAAAATTATTTAAATGTACACATGCAATCCTTTTAGTCAGCTTACAGCAGAATAAAGAAATAAGGCCTTTTTTTCTCTTATAATGTTGTTCGTACTGATTTATATTTCATAATCCCCTTCCCTGTATGATTTGAAAGCAGTTTACAGAGAGAGAGAGAGAGAGAGAGAGAGAGAGATTGATAGAGATTGCAGGGAAACCTTAAGCTTGTATTACAAAACAAGCTTACAAACCCAGGCTTTAATGAGAAGTCAGCCGGTTAAACTGATTATAATACATTTAACTTACTCCAGAAATAAATTAACATAGAGCTAAAGTATAAAGTAAGATTTTTCTTATCCAATAAAGCTTTTTGGTAATTACACTACTTCTAGGTTTGCCTTTTAAATTTAGCTGAAATAAGAGGGTTGGGAAATTTCAGCACATAATTAATGTTGGGAGTTTGAGGCAAATTTCGACAGTTTCTTTTCTGATAAATAAAGAGAAGATTTAACCTTAATGGTCAGAAGGTGTAGATCTATCTGGAGTGTAACCAAAAATCTTCTTAAACCTCACCTGGTTCTGCTTTAATGTGGACACCAGTTTCTGCAGCGTGATGTTTTCCTCTTCTAGTTCAGTATAGTCCTGAAGGAGGCGGGCCTCTCGGAATTTGTATTCTCGGATTTCATCCTTCATCCGTATTCTTTGTAGCTCCACCATCTCATTGTTCTGAAACAAGAGAATAAACAGTAAATACAAAACTTTCTTATTCTATATTTTATGAAGTGTAGATGAAGTCTTGGTAGTTAAAAATAATAATAAAAACATCTCATGGAGTGTAAATCGGTACCACCTTTTTTTGAATAAGAATTTAATGATATCTGTTAAACTTTAAAAGCACATACACATGACCCAGCAATTCTACAACTAAAAATCATTCTTAAGCATATTTTCTTAGAGGTAAATAAAAAAGAAAAATAAATTCATGTATATTTACACAAAGAATTGGAAACAGTCTAAATGTTTGCTAATGGGGGAAAAATGAAATAAATTATTATGCATCCTTTAGTGAAGCATTATAAAATTATTTAAAAGAATGAGAAGAAAGGAATGAGGAGGAGCTTTAAGCACTAAAATGCAAAGAGAGCCACAATACATTATGAAATATAAAAGAAAGTTATAGATTAGTATGCATACAATACCAACTTTCCAAACTCCGGGGGGGCCCCTCTGCAAGTTTCAAAATCTTCCAACTAAGCCACGTGGTCTAATCCTGGCTTGTCTGGCCTCAGTCACCTGGCTTCAGCCACAGAAGCTTCCTTCTGACCCCTACCACATTGGACTTGGCCGCTCATTCCTGCCTTCAGGCTTTTTCACTCCCCCTCCCCGACTCCCTGTCTCCAGATCAAGGGTTCTTAGCCTCATCTGCGCCGTGACCCTCTCTGACAACGTGGTGAAGCCGATGGAGCTCTTCTCAGAATGATATTTTAAAGGGCACTGAAAGAGTTCAGAACCTCCCATGCCAACATATGCCACTTTGGTATATTGATTATTTTGAGCTGAAGGCACTTGAAAACAGCAGATGCAGGAAGGGCTCTCTGCCCTCCCCCTTTCTACCTAAAAGCAGGACATGAAATTTCCCCTGAGAAAAGTGCCCTTCCTATACCAGGAAGAGAACGTTCTTATCACCAGAGACGGAATCGATGATGAAATGGACCTGTACAAACACACCTACTAAAATGATCTGCCATTAGTTTCCCCCATTTAGTTCCTAGTCACTGTTCCATGATATACTGCCCCTAGCCCACACTCCTTTGTCTTGTCACATACCCACAATTTATCCTTCTTTGTGTAAAAAGGTATACAAGCATTGGGGCCTAATGACTTCTGGTCTTCATTTTCCTTTTGAAGACTCCCATGTACTTGTAAAAAAATTAAATTTGTATGCTTTTTTCTTATTAATCTGTTTTATGTCAGTTTAATTCTTTATCCCAGTCACAGAACCCAAGAGGGTAGAAGGAAATTTTCCTCCCTTCCGGTGTAAAAGACAAGATTACAAAGGACACTGATTATGCTCAAATTAAGTTAATATAATATCTTACAAAATTATGATATGATAATCAGGTAGATTATTATGGTAGTGGCCCCCAATTAATCACATTTCCCTGTGGCCACACGCGGTGGAGTCTGAAGTCAACCCTGAACTGGCCTCTCTGACTTGCTTTGACCCACAAAATGCAGTGGAAGCTTTAGCTTGGAAGGCTAAAGGCCCTCCTTTAGGAAGCCCTCGTAGGGACCTCCCTGGTGGTCCAGTGGTTAAGACTCCGCACTCCCAATGCAGAGGGCCTGGGTTTGATCCCTGGTCAGGGAACTAGATCCTGCATGCCGCAACTAAAAGATCCCACGTGCCACAACTAAGACATGGCACAGCCAAATAAATGAGTAAATAAGAGGCCTTGTAGCTCTTGTTCTTTCTCTCTTGGAGAAGCCCAGGCTAGCCTGCTGGAGCACGTGGCCCAGCCCATAGTGAGCACCAGCTGCCAGGCAGGGGAGTGAAACATCTTGAACTCTTTGGCTCAGTTGAGCGGCCAGATGATGGCTGCCACATGAGTGACCCCACGTTAGTTTGTAAGAACTGCCCAGCTGAGTAGAGCTCAAATAGTTGACCCATAGAATCATGGGGTATTATTTTAAGCCCTTAAATTTGGGGTGATTTGCTACACAGTAACATGTAACTGATACAGTAACACATGTGCTTCTTTATTAGCAGAATGTATACTCAGATCTAGTGGCAGATCTAAGAAATACCATAATTTCAAAGAAATGATGATATTTCAAGATCCTGCAAGAACTTCGATGTGATATGAAAATACTGATCACAAAGTAACAGGTGCTGCTAATGTTACTGAGGTTTGTGGCCTACATTCAAATGGAAGAAAATGCTACATTTTTAGTCTGAGTTTAGAGAAAATAGAGATGTAATTATTTTTCCCTCCAAGATTACAGGCCTCCTGAATTCTATCCACAGACTCCCAGGACCCAAGTTAGGAAACTCTTCTGCTTCTATTTGTCATTTAGGTCTCAGTTCAAATGTCATCTCAGAGAGGCCTTCTCTGAACAGCTAATATAAGACAGCTCCCCAACCCCTGCCCTTCAGTCTCCCATCATCCTATATGATTTCCTTCATAGATCAGAATTTTAGCATAGAGTAGATACTCAGAAAACAACTGTTGAAAGAATAGCACTAAACATTACTTGAAATTAGTAATTTATTTACCTTTTACATGTATTAAATTTCCTTTTCCACCTGAATATAATGAACCTTTACTGTAGTGTTTGCCTATGGGTCCCTAATACCTGTCATATTTTAGGCCCTTATAACCATGGAATGAATAACAAAACAGTTATACAAATGGCTAAACAAAATCTAAAAAAAATCATTGTAAAAATTTATTGTAGGGATTATGGCTTTTTGTCTGCATTGTTAGAGTGAGGAACAAAGGGAGAACAACACATTTTGAAATAAACATACCTAAATCTGTGAAATGACTGGACTTATTACAGTTCTTCAATATACTGTCAAGCTACTTAGAGGCAGAAACATTACTTCATTCCCTGCACCTTGGACAATATTTTGCATATGTGTTCAATAAGCGTACAATGAAAAATAGTAGAGTCTGGTTACAAAGCCAAATTACAATATTTCATTAAGTTCTTTTATTTTGCAGAAACAGGATATCTTAATATAATATTTTTCTGTTTCTTAAAGGTGTACCATTAACTGTACAGTTATTTAGTTTTCCTTGTTTATATGCATGAACATATGAGGAAGCTAATAAACTGGATGCCAGTCATTTATATAAAATTATAAACAAAAACGTTAAGATATAAGAGATTCTGTAAAATGTGAATCTATACAATGTAAAAAATGTTAATGACTACATAACTAGCTCGTATACGCTCAGAATTAATCATAAAACCTTATATGGTAAGATAGTAAATGTCAGGACAAATTTAAGACCATGGCAAAGTTAATGAGGATCACCAACAGATAAATCATAAAATAGCTAATGAAAACTGCTGATGTTAATTAAGGAAAAGGAAGAGCTTGGTGTGGAGACAGGTTAAGTTGAAAGACTCTCTAGCAATAAAACAGACATAAGACCCAGGGGAAGAAAACTGGTCTCATTAATTTTGTTAGAAACCCCCTTTTTTCTAAAGCATTTTTTAAAATTTTATTTATTTATTTATATTTTTGGCTGCGTTGGGTCCTCGTTGCTGCGCGTGGGCTTTCTCTAGTTGCAGCAAGCGGGGGCTGCTCTTCATTGCAGCGCGCAGGCTTCTCATTGCGGTGGCTTCTCTTGTTGCGGAGCACGGGCTCCAGGCGTGCGGGCTTCAGTAGCTGTGGCATGTGGGCTCAGTAGTTGTGGCTCGCGGGCTCTAGAGCGCAGGCTCAGTAGTTGTGGCGCACGGGCTTAGTTGCTCCGTGGCATGTGGGATCTTCCTAGACCAGGACTCGAACCTGTGTTCCCTGAATCGGCAGGCGGATTCTTAACCACTGTGCCATCAAGGAAGTCCGAAACCCATGGTTTTTTTTGAACTGCCAAAGATTAAATTTTATGGGCAGTGTTCTTTGCTTCCATAATAAATTTTTTAAATTTCTATTTTTGTTTTTTGCATACTCATCATACATTTATCTCTGACAGTTTTTTTCTTTCTGGGATAAGATGGCGCTGAGCTCTATTAAAAACCCCCATCAAGAATAATGAGAGTGAGAAAAATAAAGCATGAGAGAAAGGGGAGAAAATGGCACAACCAGGAGATACTCTAGCCTTTCGCCTCCAGAGACCTGAGCCCCAGCTTCTCCTCAGAGGACAGAGGATTCCCTGAAATGTTTGGGGTAGACTATCCTCACAGTCTGCATTGCACTTGAGTATAGCAGCATTCTGAGAGTTTTATTTTAATTAACATTAAGAGACGACTTCCCTGGTGGTCCAGTGGTTAAGACTCCACGCTCCCAATTCAGGGGTCCCGGGTTCGACCCCTTGACCAGGGAACTAGATCCCGCATGCCACAACGAAGATTCCACATGCTGCAACTAAGACCCGGCAAAGCCAAATAAATAAATATTTTTTAAAAACATTAAGAGGATTTCTTTATGTGGGAATAATAAATTCCATCTACTATTGGCCAGAAGTAAGAAAATATAAGCACTTATTACCACACAAAGACTAAAGTATAAAAAACAATATAGTAGTTTCCAGTTATACAGCTCTTAGCCTTTTATAACTTAATTATATTCACTGTCATGTTAGATCTTACTAATAACTTGTGTGAGCTGGGTGACAGGTCCCTGCCCACAGCTTACTCATCTGTAAAATGGGGATCCTAATACTTAACATTATATGGTAATTGTGAGAATTTAATGATATAACATGAGGAAATGAGCAGAGATGCCAGACACACAGATAATTTCCGTAATACAGTGGAACACATGCTCTTACAGAGAGAGGTTCACACCTAAAGGCTGAGTAATTATTACTATTGCTAATTACTCCTGGGTGAGTCAGGAAAAGCTTTATGAAGTAAGTAACATTTGAGTAGAACCTTGAAGGACAAGTAGAGTTGACTAAATGGGTAAAGAGGTGGATGGACTTTCCAGCCAGAGGTAAACTTTTGAACAAAAGGAGAGTCCTATTTGTTTGAGGGCAATGCTAAAATAGCCAATAGCCAGACCGAGCATCTCCTTAGGGCACCAGTGAAGCTGGAGCACTGAGAGAGAGAGAAAGAGAAGAGAGAAATTCAGAAAAATCTAGAAAATAGCCAATTATTTTCAGCTTATGTCTACATTTGGTGTTATTTCATAAAATAAAATGTTAAATTACAGTCTAGTGTGGTTAACCTATGAGGTAGTAGGAGAAACCAAAATATTTACAGTGCTTGGAAGCTTTCAAGTTCTTAACCAGGCTGTGGTTTAGGAAATAGCGTAGTTGGGTGTGGCTGGAGCAAAGTAACTTGAGATAGATTTTGCAGGAAATTCTACATTAAAAAAGGAATTTGGGAACCATCAAAGTCTTTTAAACAAAGTAGCCATGTAATCAGACCTATGTTTTGAAAAGTCACTCTGAGAGTTGGAAGGGTGGACAGAGAACAAGCTAAGCAGCCCCCTAACTTGAGGAAAAGGATGAGGAATTTTGAGGGACATCTCAGGATGAACAGGACTTAGTCACTGATTGATGTAATAATAAATGAAAAAAAAAAAAGAGCAAAAAACAATGGCCTAATAAGGATAAAAGTATCAAAATGGAGTTGTAAGAAAGGAAGAAATTTTACAATAAAAATGTGAGAGTTAAAGATGTGTCTTGGGCTTCCCTGGTGGCGCAGTGGTTGAGAATCCGCCTGCCGATGCAGGGGACATGGGTTCGTGCCCCGGTCCGGGAAGATCCCACATGCCGAGGAGTGGCTAGGCCCGTGAGCCATGGCCTCTGAGCCTGTGCGTCCGGAGCCTGTGCTCCGCAACGGGAGAGGCCACAACAGTGAGAGGCCTGCGTACCAAAAAAAAAAAAAAAAAAAAAAAAAACCAAAAGATGTGTCTTATTAATAATTACAGGTAGTGTTAATTTGGATAGTCAAACCAGGAATTTCTGGATCTGTGAGTGGAGTGAAGGAAGACAGATGGAGAAGGGAAAGGATGGGGTATGCAGTACTGACTTTCTCACTTCTCTCCTAGAGAGTTGCCACTGCTGGCCAGTTCTGGCACTTTAAGACCATAATCGTTATTTTCCTTCTTTTGGCCAAAGATTAACTCTTCTCTTGCTGGTGAGAGGAGTGGACCATAGTTCTTGCCTGACCTCTCCGGTCCTCAGCGTCCTCAACTCAGGTGATCTACTCTCTAACCCACATTACCAATAACTTACATCCTATTCTTCCAAATCATCTCCAGTTCTCCCAACCCAGCCATTCTTCCACCTCATCAAGGTCTGCTATCCTTCGATCTCCAACTTTCTCATTATCTGCAACCCTGGGTTTTCACTTCCCTCCTTACCCAGGTTTGATTCTACTGGGTTGGCCAAAAAGTGTGTTCAGGTTTTCTGTAATATCTTATGGAGAACCCAAACTAACTTTTTGGCCAACCCAATACTATCATCACATTCTTACTGTCTTGCAAACACATCATAGAGCCTAACTTTCTGCCTTGTTATGCCCAAAGCAAAACAGAACTGGAGAAAATACAAATCCACGCCACATGGTTTCAATGACAACTCACAAAGAGGTAGTGGAATGTAGTGGTGAAGAGTCCAGACTCGGAACCAAACTTCCCTGGATTGAAACCCCCTACTCTAACACTTAGTAACTCTGGCCAAGGTTACTAATTCTCCATGCCTGTTTCTTTTCCTGTCAGGGGAATAACCTCCAGGTGTTATGTGGATCAGAATGGTGCCTAATATGAGTGGTGAAGTCCTGAATCTCAAACAGGCCTTTGGCACCGTCTAGTGATCATACCGTATATCCACAGTGTAGTAAGTTTCCTACTTCTCTCTTCATACACTCAGTCTCTTCTCTCCCTGAGAATCTTGCCTCATATTTACTTGGGGTTGGGGTGGAGCAGAAGGAGGTATGGCTCCTATTCCCATTCCTGTTACTTTCTTCTAATCCATCAATACTTTCTACAGTTTAAAGATAGTAAATCCAAGGCTTCCCTAGTGGCGCAGTGGTTGAGAGTCTGCCTGCCGATGAAGGGGTCACGGGTTCGTGCCCCGGTCCGGGAGGATCCCACGTGCTGCGGAGCGGCTGGGCCCGTGAGCCATGGCTGCTGAGCCTGCGCGTCCGGAGCCTGTGCTCCGCAACGGGAGAGGCCACAAAAAGTGAGAGGCCTGCGCACCGCAAAAAAAAAAAAAAAAAAAAAAAAAAAAGATAGTAAATCCAGTCCTAAAACAAAACTTGAAAAAAAAAAAAACAAAAAACCAAAACTTGACCTTTACATCCATATTTGTTTCTACAGTCATGATCGCCCTTTCTCAATCCATTCCAATAAACACTGAACCTGCCCTTGTCAAAGTCATCAATGACTTGCGTTGTTGCCACTGGATTTGGTGGCCACACCTGTGTTTTCCTCTTACCTCACTTCTTTTTTTAAAAAAAAATATTTATTTATATATTTGGCCGTGCCAGGTCTTAGTTGCGGCACGCGGGATCTTCATTGCAGCATGCGGGATCTTTCAGTTGCGGCATGCATGTGCGATCTGGTTCCCTGACCAGGGATCGAACCCGGGCCCCCTGCATTGAGAGCTTGGAGTCTCAGCCACTGGACCACCAGGGAAGTCCCATCCTCTTACCCCACGTCTTCAACAGCGTTTACCACTCCCTCCTTTTTGAAACTCTTTTTCCTTCTATTGGCTTTCCAGACATCTAAACTCTAACCTCACTGGCTGCTTCTCTGCAGTCCCTTCTGACTTGCTCCCCTCCTCCTCAGCTCAACCTCTACTGTCAAGTGTTCCAAATCTATACTAAGCCCCTCCCTTTTCTGGCTACTCTCCAAAGGCAACCTCATCCAGGCCTCTAGCTTTAAATATACCACCGATATGCTGATGATCCTCGAATCCCCACCAGGGCTAACAGAACCCTATGGGACCTGACTCTTGCCTCACATAAAGTGCTCATCCTGCATCTTTCTCCCAAGGACACATCATGCCCCCGATCCCCGAACTTCTGGTTCTTGAAACATCTCAAGCTGGGTCCTGCTTTAGAGTTCTTGCACCAGCTGTCTCTTCTGCTTGGATTTCCTTCTCCTTGTTCACATTGTCTGTCTCTTCATTAGGATCTCCACTTAAGTGTCATCTCCACAGGAAGCTTTCCCTGACCACTGAGTCTAAAGGAGCTGCCCAGTCACACTCACATGACCCTGTTTTAATGGTCTGAAAAGTGTTTATCACTATTTGATTTATTTGTTTGTTTGCTGTACGTTGGCTATTTTTCCTTCACTAGATGTCAGAAGGAACAGATGTCCTTCACTAGTCATCAGTATTCATCCCCACAGCACCCCAGAATCCAGGGGAGCCCGTCACTCACGGTAGTTTTATCCCACAGCTCAGACTCATCACTTCCAGCCTGAGTTGGACTGGTGGTAATGTGAGGAAAGCTGGGAAGTCTCTGAAGGATGAGGTTAGCTGGGTATAGCCAAAGAAGTACAGGTGTATTTGTACATTTCACATATGTTCCTAGATTGGGGAAAAAAAAAAAAAAAAAGCACACCTGCAAAGCAGGCCCCAGGTAAAATTCTCCACTGTTTAAAAACCCTTTTGGTGACACACATCCATGCATATTTACACTTTATCCCGTCTCTGTAGAAATTTGTACCAAGAAGAGGGTTCGATAAACATCTCCTACAGACATAGATATATACTATAGGACTGACATGACTTGTTATACTCTCTCTTAAGAATGGGTACAATTAATGAGGGATATCAACACTGTGATGTCTCCATGCTATCAGCCAATAATAAGCTGATGGACACTTGGATCTTCCTCCGAAATCACAATAAAGGAAGGCCAATTGCTCTATCAGGCAGTCATGTGGGTTTCACAGTCCTCAGGAGAGCTATCGATGAAGAAAATGAGGTATCCAGAGCACCATACAGGCAGCATCTCCAAGTGCAATCCAGACTTAATAACTGGGAAATAGCTAAGACAATCAAAGTGAGTTTGAAATGTGGCTTAAAACAAACATGCTCAGTGAGAAAAAGGATAAAAAGAGATTGGCCATGGCTGGGAAAGAGTAATAAAGGAAGAGAGGATTACCACTTCAGGACAGCATTGCCCATAGTGAGCTCTGCATTAGCCTAGTTCTGTACAGGGTTACTGGGAGTTGCTCAAACTTAAGTTTAGGAAATATAAGTTAAAGTTACACATGTATGTTTTTCTGCTGGACTTCTCAGAGCCCTTAATATGCTAGCATGTATTGAGACTTTGTAAGAGTAAGACGTGGTATGCAGCATTTGCTAAATTTTTTTGACTACAAGATCTCTGCCTTTTAAAAGGAGCATTTTGGGGCTTCCCTGGTGGCACAGTGGTTGCGCGTCCCCCTGCCGATGCAGGGGAACCGGGTTCACGCCCCGGTCTGGGAGGATCCCACATGCCGCGGAGCGGCTGGGCCCGTGAGCCACGGCCGCTGAGCCTGCGCGTCCGGAGCCTGTGCTCCGCAACGGGAGAGGCCACAACAGAGGGAGGCCCGCATACCACAAAAAAAAAAAAAAAAAAAAAAAAAGGAGCATTTTGATCAATCCACAGGCCAAGTCATTGGAAAATGTTACTCTGAGACAGTAGAAAATGATAGTATCTGTACAGCTGACTGGGGTAAACCACCAAGCTCTTTATAGCACAACTCCAGATCCTTTCCAACTGCTGAGGGCTGAATGGATCATCAGATTTAAATAATGACATAAAATTAACAGCAAAGGAGTGAATAGATATAAAAATGGGTGAAATAAGATGATCAGGTCCTGACTGGCAATGACTATACAAGAGTAATAAAGCCATAACGAAAGCAAGACTCCATAATTCTCACTTTGAAGGTATCTGCAAATCTTGTTCTGAAGAAAGCGGCACCATGAAGGGTTAACTATCCTTGACTGAATTTGAAGCAATATCAGCACCTTTCCCATGGGTTATCAGCCTCCATTAGAAATCAAGGACCAGACATTTCACAAGCAGTTCACATTTCAATGCCTCATTTCAAACATTTCTCATAAGCAAAATCTTGACAGCAACATAAAATCCGCCCTTCTATTGTAAACATTTGAAACAAATGGCACAAAATAAATAACATATGACTGATTTTCTTATACCCTTATTTATCATTTTTTCCTTCTTTTACTTGCATAAAAAGGACATTAAAATAATACAGATTTATTCTAAGTAAAAAAATAGCTTAATAAACATTTACGTTGCATCTTAGTTGGGTGGAACATGTGTTTTACAGAAAACATTTTGTGTAAAAATTTTTTTTGGTATCAACTTTATTACGATATAATTCATATACCTAAAATTCACTCATTTAAAGCATACAATTCAATAATTTTTAATATAGTCACAGAGTTGTGACCATCACCACAATCAATTTTAGAACATTTTCATCACCTCAAAAATAAATTACAGGGAATTCCCTGGTGGTCCAGTGGTTAGGACTCTGCGCTTTCACTGCCGAGGGCACAGGTTCGATCTCTGGTCAGGGAACTCAGATCCCACAAGCTGCTCGACACAGGGAAAAAAAAAAAAATCCATGTCCATTTCGTATAAATGGAATCATGTATGTGGTCTTTTGAGACTATGTGTAAGATTTTTAATAGTTTGGTTACTGCTGATAAAATATCTTTGTCTTGCAAAGTCTATAGACAGTTTTGCTGCAGCATGAATGTATTTCACATGATAATAAGCAAATTGTGCTGGCAGTATCTAGCATATATCAGATCCAGTAATTGAGTTATTATGTTTCACAAAGTAGTATGATCGTTTAAAGTTCACTCAATGGACTAGAAATTATTTTTTAATCAGTGAAAGTGTGGCTTTGTGACCTGAGTATTGTAACCTGAATATACTGATTTGTTCTGGAATGAGCTTTTGCAGATATAAAATACTGGAATCTTTTCTTCTTTCCATAATCAAACTTGAAGTCAGGAAACCATGATCATTTCCCAAAATAGTCTAGTTACCCCTTGCTTACTTGCTTGATTTTTCTTTTTAAAATTTCTTTTTTAAATTTAAAGATGGCAGGACAATTTTTCTTTACTGATAGTATCTCCTTATAATTATGAATATCCATGCTGCCCTGATTACACAATTACTATAATAATTTATTAAATGGAAAAGGGAAATTTAGATAATACATTAAATAGATTTGAAATCTAGATTGTGCAATAAACATCTGAGTTGACAAATATTCCAGAAATAGTTCGATCTCTAGCAAATATCCTTTCACCGCAGCTTCACAGACTTTATTGTGACCTTGCTGTAAAGAACGATCTAGGGCTTCCCTGGTGGCGCAGCGGTTGCGCGTCCGCCTGCCGATGCAGGGGAACCGGGTTCGCGCCCCGGTCTGGGAGGATCCCACATGCCGCGGAGCGGCTGGGCCCGTGAGCCATGGCCGCTGAGCCTGCGCGTCCGGAGCCTGTCCTCCGCAACGGGAGAGGCCACAGCAGAGGGAGGCCCGCATACCACAAAAAAAAAAAAAAAAAAAAAAAAGAACGACCTAACCCAACAGATAAACAGCATCAATAGTCTCAAAATCATTCATTATAATAATTAATTTTCCTGCCTATCACCATGGGAACACACTATATAAAGATGTTTAATGAGAAGAAACACCATGAAAGGGAAAGAAGTGATCAAAAATGGAAGTAATGGTATGTACTTAAAGTGATTTTTTTTTTAAATGGAAGTGAACATTGAAATAAAGAAAAAATTTAGAGGGATGAGAAAGGAGAAGGGATTGAAAATGACAAAATGTGAGATAAGTATCATGAGGAAAAAAGGCTGCACAGAAAGTGGGGGTATTGATATAATTTATAACTTGATTGGAAGATACAAGTTAACCCCTTAAGGGACTAAAGGTCATTAGAGACACTATTTTTGTTTATTCCTTAGGTATGTGCATATAGTAGAGGCTGACTGATTGGTTATTCATCCAGATAGTTTCTGAAACTTTTACAGGATATCTGGCTGGTCTGACTTGGTTGTTTATTTTTATTACTACAAAACACCTTTATTATCCAGGAAACAAAGTTTAGCCCAAACATTGGTAATAAAGAAGAAAGCTTAAACTATTAGTGAATATAGTCACTCAAATTAAGTCTTCAATATATGGAACAGTATACAAAATAACAGCTTCAGAGAAGCAGCTATTTTACAAAGAGGTGGGTGGAAGAGTAAAAATAGTTCTGAACATGGACCTGGATTCGAATGCTGTCTTACACCAAAAATTTCCAGGACTTTCAGTTTTCTTACCTCTGAAAACAGAAAAATAGGGAGTTCCCTGGCAGTCCAGTGGTTAGGACTCCGCTGCAGTGGGTACGGGTTCAATCTCTGGTCAGGGAACTAAGATCACGCAAGCCGCATGGCGTGGCCAAAAAATAAATAAATAAATAAATAAAAATTAAAAATAAAACAGAAATATAGCTTCCTACTCAACTCCAGAGTCGTCGTAAATGAGAAAACATTTCTAAAAGCATTTTGTAAATTGTAATGAGCCATCCTACATCCTCATTAAGAGGTAGTTTTTAAAAAGTCAGTTAAAAGCTTTTGTGGGACTTCCTTGCAGTCCAGTGGTTAAGACTCCGCGCTTCCACTGCAGGGGACTAAGATCCCGCATGCCACATGGTGTGGCCAAAAAACAAAAACAAAAACAAAACAACAAGAAAAACAAAACAAACAGAAAAAGCTTTTGTAGGACAGTGTTGGAGATCCTTCAGAATGTTCTTTATCATTAACCATTTGAAGATTCTTTGAAAAAACAGTCAACATGTAGACATGCTTCTAGCTCATCAGATGAATAATTTAAGATGAGGAGGGCTTCCCTGGTGGCGCAGTGGTTAAGAATCCGCCTGCCAATCCTCCTCGAACCCCAGGAGACACGGGTTCGAGCCCTGGTCCGGGAAGATCCCACGTGCCGCGGAGCAACTAAGCCTGTGCGCCACAACTACTGAGCCTGCGTGCCACCGCTATTGAAGCCCGCGTGCCTAGAGCACATGCTCTGCAACAAGAGAAGCCAATGCAATGAGAAGACCACGTACTGCAGTGAAGAGTATCCCCCACTTGCCACAGCTAGAGGAAGACCATGCAGCTACGAAGACCCAGCACAGCCAAAAATAAATAAATAAAAAATTTAAAAAAAAGATGAGGAGATACTGATTTCAGAGCCAGATATTATAAAAATATATGCAGTGAGTAAAAAGCTCACTCCCAACTTGTCCCACCCCTCAACCCCCAACCCACTGTTCTTAGTAGCTTATGTATACTTTCAGAGTTCCTTTACATCTTGCTTATTTTCAAACTTTATCTATAGAGTCAACTTATTCCCACATGAAAATGAACATGGTTAACACAATTATATAATGGACTAATCATAACAAAATTATTTTACTTATATATGTGGATGTATATGTAGTATGTATATACATATATATCACATACATCACGCCTAGTGATACACATACATATCATTAGAATCTGTATCTCATATAGCATTCTTCAGTTGCAAGCCAGAATTTATACATTTAATAAGCACTTAAATAATGTTTACAATGTGCCAAGACCATTCTAAGCATTTTAGAAATATAAAACTCTTTTAACCTTTTAACCCACATGACAATTCTATGACCTGTAAAATCCCATTTTACAGCTAGGCTAACTGAGGCATGGGTAGGTTATATAATGATTTCCCCAAAGTTCAAGAATAAGTGCAGAGTCAGGAGTTCAATCTAGGACACATGTTCTTAACCACTAAGCCCTGCTTCCATAAAAATGGCTTATTAAAGTGAATTATTGCTTGAATGGATGTAGCCATCCATCCATTCAAGATTATTGTAAACTCTTCTTTACGTTATAGTTTCCTTCTCTTTATGAAATAAGGAATGAATAGAAATATAAATGCTTTAGTAAATTTTCCCCAGTGTATAATAAGTTAGTGGATGCTATTTCTGAAAAATAAATTATTTTATTGTTTTCAATACATAACTTCTTGCAAAATTTCCTCAGAACTGATTCTGGAGATAATGATGTAATATTAGCAAGAGGTGTGCACATTTTGAACATTCATTGCCTATTAAGTTTCATAGGTAAAAGCTCTCATGGCAAAGGCAAAGCTATAACTTTTACTCTGCCTGTTACACTGTTTCCAGAATCTTTCCTCTATGAAGGCTTTTTTTTTTTGCGGGCCTCTCACTGTTGTGGCCTCTCGCGTTGCGGAGCACTGGCTCCGGACGCGCAGGCTCAGCGGCCATGGCTCGCGTGCCGAGCCGCTCCACGGCATGTGGGATCTTCCCGGACCAGGACTCGAACCCGTGTCCCCTGCATCGGCAGGCGGACTCTCAAC
Organism: Physeter macrocephalus; assembly: GCF_002837175.3. NCBI lineage: Eukaryota > Metazoa > Chordata > Mammalia > Artiodactyla > Physeteridae > Physeter > Physeter macrocephalus. Next base: position 78,527,800 of record NC_041219.1, on the reverse strand, counting down.
CACTGTGCCACCAGGCAAGGCCCAGAGATCTGTTTTAACAAGCAATTGTGATGCACACTAGGTTTGACAACCACTGGTCCAGATTAAAAAAATCAATTTACAACAGCTGAAGTTCATCCAGAAAACAGAAGCTCATAGCAGGTTGGTCTATTACCTACTCAATGACATCAACTGTCCAGCACTTACAAATAAATGAATAGGACAGACAAACAAACAATGGAGTAAAATAAAGAGCCTAGAAACAGACTCACATTTATATTGAAACTTAATAAACAACAGAGATGTCACTGCAGATCCATAGGGGAAAGATGGGCTAGAAGAAAATTTAGAATATATTTATGACCTTGCAGCAGAGAATCTCTCAAATAAGAAACAAAGATGGCTTACTTGTAGAGAAAAAGACTGATACATTTAACTACATTAAAATTTAATACTTCTATTCTTCCAAGTATCACTTACAATAAAGTAAACGATAAGGCAAGCCTCTAACTAGGAATATACTTCTCACACATATTGACAAAGACTTGTGTTTAGTATTTATTCATTCAACAGCTACTCATGGAGTGCCCATTATGTGCCAGACACTATTATACGTGCTAGGGATATAGTAAATGACAACAACAAACTATGCCTATCTCTACTCTCTTGAACTTACATGCCTTGCTTACAATAGACACACACACATATATGAATATGTATATGTATGTGCGTATATATATATATGTATGTATACGTGTGTGTGTGTGTATATATATATATATATGCCCAGAAGAAAGTTTGGAAGATTGGGGACAGGGAGGTCTGGACAAGAGGCATATGGATGGATTTATGGTAGTAGTCACGCAGTATGGAGATCTTTGTACTGCATATTAACACTTATCAGAAAACATCTACCCTGGAAGAGACACTAAACAACCCAGCAGACAGAATGCCTTAGACAGTTGACACCTGCCAGTCTCTGTCACCAGCAACTCTTGTGCTGACACAATGGAACCATGAAGATACTGGGATACTGGAGGGTCCTGTCAGTAGATAACAGATTTCAAGCCTCAGGGCCAGGGTTCTCTGGGCAGGGCTTAATTTCCCTGAAGTGACTGAGGTATTATTCATTAACTTCTTGTTCATTCTTCTATCCCAGCTGTGATTATGTTGGATTTTGGACCATAGGTGGTCCCCAAATATCTTTTAATTGATGGGGTTCAACTGCTGTCTGGCAGCTACATAAAGGAGCTTTTAAGAGTCAGGTCAAAATTAACAAGGAAATGATTTTTCAGAATGTGGTCCGGTTGCTATCACAATAGACAATTATTATGTTGAAAACAAAATCATCTGTTATAAAACTGACAATTTTAGTAAAATTTGAAATTTTTGAAAAACATAATTCCAGGAGTGTTTCTCAGACAAGAAGACCCTCCAGTAGATATAATGCACTTCTTTGATGAAATGACTCTTATCTGCCCTCCCCCCATCCCCCACAGCATTCTATTAAAATGGATTGTTTATGTATTACACAACTATAGGGCTATGATCTTGGAGGGGAAATGATTGATTGCACAGAAATAACCTAAATAGAAATGGCCTCTGTGCTTAGATGAGGAAATCTGTATATACCATTGCTAAAAGTTTAAACCAATTTGTGAAAAGCAATAGAGTATCCTAATAGACTAAGCGTATAAGAATGGACGCACAAATAAATGGAGAGAGATGACATTCTTACTCACCATCCTGCCTAACAAGCTATCAGATATGTGCTCGGGGCAGGCAACGGTGTACATTCTTTGTACTTTAGAATTCTCTTCTCCACTCTAATTCATTTCAGCCAGAAGTGAAGATGCAAGGGTCTACCCCTGAAGCAAACTGCTGACCGAGACTGAAAATTTGCCTAGCAGAACCTCTTCAAAACTGCAGAATGGCACTGTAAGTCTTAATCAACAAAAGAACCAACGGAATGAACTTAAATGTCTTAGTTTATAGTTACCTTTTTTTTTTCTCTTTTAACCAAGACACTTGCTTGAAAACTACTTTTAGCCCTGATAAAGCAACAAAGACTTAACCTCTCATTGTGAACAATTTGAAAACTGAACAAAATATATGAAACAGCTGTTTTCAGACACTGACTAAGAGGCCTGTAAGACTGATCTCTGGAAGAAGGGAAACAGATGAGATGAGCACTGTGAACACCCCAACTTTCTGCCTGGAGGCAATTCCTGGACTGCAGGTGCAGGAAGGGGGAACCCAGAGAACCCAGAGGCCCCGCTGAGGTGAAGAGTTCAGAGGTCAGGAAGCTGAGATGGATGGAAGCTGCAGGGTAGAATTCTGGAAAGGAGTGATCTACATAGAGAAAGACCTCCAGAAATCTGTATAAGTGCTTCCTTGTGTTCTTCCTGGGTAGGAAGCAAAACATGATGCACAACTCTAGAATTACAAAGAAACATAGCACAAGGCCCCTGCCTTCCAGGGGCTAAAATACAGTGAGAAATTTCACAATTGGTAGTAATTTTCTTTTCTTTTCTTCTCTTAATTATATTTGTAGTTCTTTGACAGTTGTTTAATTGTTTAATCTCTGAATACATTTTTACTGAAACAAATGTTAGAACTTTACTGATTCTGTATGTATTTGATTTTTGGGCGAGAAGGTATTATAAACAGGTAACCATTCACTTATTCATTCCTTTTATTAGTTCAACAAATACTCATTTAATGAATATACTATGCAAAAATTGTATAGGTTCTGAGATTATAAAAAGCATAGGATATTTTCTCTATCTCAAAGAGTTTGTAATTTAGTTGGGGAGACGTGTTTAGAGCTAATAATATTTAACATTTATTGAATCCTGGTATGCAAGTACTGTTCTTTATTTTTTTTTTTTTTTTTTTTGCGGTACACGGGCCTCTCACTGCTGTGGCCTCTCCC
>NC_041219.1:78521998-78524761 GCF_002837175.3 Physeter macrocephalus | reverse complement strand
GGGCCTCTCACTGCTGGGGCCTCTCCCGTTGCGGAGCACAGGCTCCGGACGCGCAGGCTCAGCGGCCATGGCTCACGGGCCCAGCCGCTCCGCGGCATGCGGGATCCTCCCGAACCGGGGCACGAACCCGCGTCCCCTGCATCGGCAGGCGGACTCTCAACCACTGCGCCACCAGGGAAGCCCTATTGTTCCAATTTTATAAACAAATAAGTTGAGGCACAGAGATAATTTGCTTAATGACGTACATTCCATAGGTGGCAGAGCCAGGATTTTTAGACTTGCAATCTGACTCCAGAACAGCTGCTATTAAAAGTACTGCATGGTGTTTAAAAATGCAAAGAGTGTTTATTGGGGGGCTTATCATATGCAAAGCAGCCTGCTAGGTAATGAAATTTATATGTGTACAGGACAATCCCGAGCTTCAGGAAATTTACAGTCTACATATGATTACAATTAAAACAATTATTATGGATTAATATCTGAAAATATCCATATCACATGACTCCTGCAGGAAAAAATATATTATGAGTCTCAAACAATTTGTTTATGTGTTAACTTTAGGAGCACTTTATTGCCAGGTGAGAACTGGCTCTATAAATGTGCTACAAATAATTATTTAGCAAGCATTCTTTTATTTATTAATGATTGAAAATATTTTTGTATTCCTTTCTAGAATATTTTTCTTATTTTAAAATATTCACCAATTGTGAAATAAATGTCTCTTTGGTGCTGTTTGGTCTCCCACTGTCTAAGTTTCCTAGGGTTGCCATAACTAATTACAATAAGTTTACTGGCTTAAACAACAGAATTTATTCTCTCACAGTTCGAGAGCCAAAAGTCTACAACTGAGGAGTTGGCAGGGCCACACTCCTTCTGAAGGCACTACAGGAGAATTCTTCCTTGCCTTTTCCAGTGTCTGGTGGCCCCTGGCATTCCTTGTCTTGGGTCAGCAGAACTTCAGTTTCTGCCTCTGTCTTCACATGGCCTTCTTCCCTGTGTCTCTGTCTTTCTTCTTATCTGTTTCTTATAAGACACTTGTCATTGGTTTTCGGGCCCACTCTAATCCAGGATGATCTCATCTCATGATCTTTAATTGCATTTGCAAAGACCCTTATTATAAATAAAGTCATTCTGAGCTACTAGAGGTTAGCATGTATTGAGCTATGTGACATATATTTGGGGGGCCATAATTCAGTCAACTGTACCCCCTTCAGTTATTCTTATTTTTTGCTGTTTTGCTACTGCTAAGGGTGGTAGGCAGCTAAAGGGGGTGGGTGGCCAGGACATCAGGGAGGGACTTGCTAGTAAAAGGGATGGGGATGAAGAGGAAAATGGGAGGATGAGTAGAAAAAAAGATAGAAATAGAAGACACAGGTAACAGAGCAGCCAAGGATTTCATTTTCATTACTCTCCTCTTCTCAGGCTCGGATATAGACACAAGAGAACAAGAACAGGGTAGGCAGAAAAGGAGACAAGATTAAGAGAAAGAAAAAAAAAAAGTTAAGGCAACGGGGAAGGTTTGGAGCCAGTGTTCAAGGATTTTTGGTAATGAGCTGCATTCGTGCTTCTATAAAAGGACTTTTTTAGGTAAAGCACATACAGAGAGAAGGAAAAATAACCTTGCTGTGTAAACCCACGACTTAACCTGGGGTCACATTTAACAGTAACAAGCTATATATTACTGGTTCTTGTGTCTACCAGCTACCACAATATCTCTAAGTATGAACTCACCTCATCCTCATAATTATTTCTGAGAGTCTCTTTTAGCTGTCCTCCTGGACTCAGAAACATGTTAGCCATTTCCTTCTCCTGCTCCGGCACCATCCAGCAACGTCCACTGTGAGGCTTCTGCTGCCTCCCAACTGGGATGAAGGAGCCTTACTACTGCCTTGGAAGATCCTGATAAGCCCCTTCCCGCCATGTCCCACAAGGCCTTGCTGCCTGGTTATGCTTGGGTACACCTGGCGCCGATACTACTTAGGTGGTTGAATCTCTTCCAGGGACCAACACCATGGAGGTGGTGGAATCCTCTCGGTATCAAAATGGCACTGGTCCTCAAAATGGAAAGCCTCACCGAACTCCATGAAAACACGTGGACACCGTTTTCCTTCCTTTTAGCATAACCTCTTTCCACTTGGTTTTATAGCAATGCTGCTTGTGTCATAGTGGCCGAGAGACTTTTACTTAGTGTCTCATCGTCCCCACACCTCTCCCTACAACAGCATGCATAAACCCATTACATATACATACAGACAGCAGTAAGAATCAACAAAGATCTGAGCAGGAGGACACATCTGGGTGGCAAACATTTAACCAGAATTGCCCTCTGACAATGGATGAATTTCTGGGTCAAGGGAAGAAAACAAGAAACAGGAAGGCATAGAACACAGAAATAAATGATTACTATCTACACTCTGTGCATCTAGGAGATCTCTGTACAAGTTTTGGATGAGTTCCCTAGCACAGGGCCTGACACACAGGTGATCAATAAATATTCGTTAAATGAACGCATGAGATAGAGGAATCAATCTGTGTAAACCATGTACTTGGGCCTCCCTAGGTAATAAAGTCACCATTCACAGCGCTCATCCTCTGAGAATGCTCCTTCCTACACCTACAATAAGACTCACTTAGGGCTTCCCTGGTGGCGCAGTGGTTGAGAATCTGCCTGCCAATGCAGGGGACACGGGTTTGAGCCCCGGTCTGGGAGGATCCCACATGCCGCAGGGCAACTGGGCCCGTGAGCCACAACTACTGAGCCTG
>NC_041219.1:78507499-78521845 GCF_002837175.3 Physeter macrocephalus | reverse complement strand
CTTGCCACAACTAGAGAAAGCCCTCGCACAGAAATGAAGACCCAACACAGCAAAAACAAATAAATAAATTAATAATAAACTCCTACCCCCAACATCTTCTTTAAAAAAAAAAAAATGACTCACTTACATTTGTCTTTTATTCCCTAGCCCGTCCAGGAAGTTGTGATATTTTGAATCAGAGGTCTCTCTGCCTAAAAAGCTATTTTTTTTTCTTCTCTAAGGAATCAAACACAATTTATTTTAGAACTGAATAGTACAGACTGAATAAAAGAACGTTTTATCCTAAACTTTCCAGATAGATATTTTCTCACCAGGTTCCACGTTGATTTTAATAGTCCCATAGCGGCCTTCACAATGGATGTACAGATTGTGTCATTTGGTTGCAGAGTCAAGTTTGAAAATAACAGTCTTTCCATTCTCTGTGCTTCAGAACAATTCTTAAAATACATCTCTTATGTTCTCAGCTCATAACCGTTTTTTTTTTTAAAGATTTATTTAGTATTTATTTTTGGCTGCGTAGGGTCTTAGTTGTGGACTCTTCGTTGCAGCACCCAGGCTTCTCTCTAGTTGTGGCGAAGAGGTTTTCTCTTCTCTAGTTGTGGCGCGCAGGCTCCAGGGCGCATGGGCTCTGTAGTTTGTGGCACGCGGGCTCTCTGCTTGAGGCGTGCGAGGTCAGTAGTTGTGGCGCACGGGCTTAGTTGCCCCGCAGCATGTGGGATCTTAGTTCCCTGCACTGTAAGGCAGATTCTTTATCACTGGACCACTAGGGAAGTCCCCATAACTGTTCAATTAAATTTTTCTTCCAAAAATAACTTACAGCAAGAGAATCATTTACTTTATACATATTGAAAACCAGAGCTCATGCACTTTCTTCAGTGTTCCATGGAGGAAAAAACTGGTCCAACGGAAAAGATGTAACAAGAAGTATGTCTCTTATTTTGGCTTCTCTGTTTTAATGACCAGAGAAAATCCTTTGCTGTTTTCATCTTGGTTTCAACACGGTAGTATCAATATCCTTTTCTTTCCCTGAATCTTGATCTGGCATCCAACATTGATCTTTTACACTCAAAAAATGAAGATTTCAAAGCTTTGCAGTTTCCTTCCTTCAGACACGGCAGAGAGGATTTTACTTCCTGGAGCACGTAGTCAGACGGGGTCAGACACGCCCCAGGTCCTCCTTCACGCCCGCGCACCCGCCGCCCACCCACTTTTCCTGGACTTCAGTAATATCCGGGCATGACTGCGGCTTCTACCCGCGACGGCCCTGACCAGGCAATAAAAAACTACTTTAATTGAACTAGAAAGTCGAATAAGGGAAGGGTAATGATAGAAACTTCCAGGTATTCAAGGGCTCTAAGTTTTACTTAAGACCCATGGGCAAAGCCAGTAACTGCACGGGCTTAAATCTGTGAGGGAAAACAGCTGCTGCTCGCCCACTCAACAAACTGTTCTGGGAATCCGGAAGCGCTGAGACAGAAATTCAGTCTAGAAAACCAACCAGTAGCATTCAGAGGAGCAGCAGACAAGTAATATGATCGAGAGCAATGTTCTCAACTTGTGGCCTGTGACCTAGCAGTGGTTTGTGAAATCAATTTAGAGCGTTGATTCCACATTCTGAAAAAAGGAAAGACGAAGGTAAAGTAGGATATAATAGATGATATCAGCATGCACTGCAGAAACAATAAGCACCGTTTCATGGACTCCTGCTTTGGAAATGTGTATGTATATGCATGTGTATACCTGTACACAAGTGTGTACACGTGCATATGTATGCACGTGCGTGCTGGGTAGCAATGTAAAATGTATTGTTTATTGTGGGTGACGTAAAAAATGTTGGCCAGGCACCACTGCAGTGCATATCCCATTTAGAATGGTGATGCCACTCAGCTCCAAATGGTTCTTGCTATAAGTTAGGATTTCAAAGAGAAGCCAGAAATCTGCATCTCTGTGAAATGTCATGATTTTTAAATGGTGGCAACTAGTTCAACAAAACAAAACAGAGGTGCAGCGCAAGTATGTGTGTTGAAGACAGCCCACAGACAAACAGTTTGGGTGTTCCATCCTAGAGTAATTCTGTTATAAACCTACTCTGCAGAAAGAGATGTTATTGGTCACTCTCTTGTGGTCAAATATTTAATGCCCTTTCCTCTGAGCCTCTCCCTTGTAGAAGTTCATACAATGCTCTCACTGACATTAGTCCTGAACATATGATTTGCTTGGGCCAATGAAATGTGAGTGGAAGTGAAGTGCTTGCCACCTCTAAGCGGAAGCTTTAACAGCTTGTGTGTGATTCACTGCATTGCCACCTCTCTTTTCTCTCTGCGTGGATGATGAGAATAAGCCAGCTCTCTGGGGCAAAGCATTGCAGGGAGAGTGAACAGCAAGAACAAAGGCCCTAAGGAAGAAAGCAGCAGCAAGGGAGCCAGTATGGGTGAAGGAGGGTGATATAGTACACTTGGGAGGTAGCCAGGTGCCTGATCATGGCCTTGTAGAGCACAGGAGAAAGACTGGATATGTTCTCCAGTTCAGTACTTTTCATCATTAGGAGATTTTTAAGCCAGTGAGTGATATGACACAAACAAGAAATATTTGTAGAATAAATGGTCATTAAAAGGGTCACATTCGCAATTATGCCTCTATTATTTTAAAAAAGAGATACAGCTTTGGCATGGATAGAGCTTTTTCAAGCTCCATCCAGATGACTGGCCCATTGTGGCTGCTATAGACTGAATTGCTTCCCCCACAAATTCATGCATGGAAGCCCTAACGCCCCATATTTGAAGATGAGGCCTTTGGGAGGTAATTAGAGTTAGATGACGTCGTGAGGATGGGGCTGTGGTCTTGGGATTAGTGCCCTTATAAGAGACCAGTCTCCCTGTGGGAGCACAGAGGAAAAGCCATGTGAGGATGCAGCAAGAAGGCAGCCATCTGCAAGCCAGGAACAGGGACCTTACCAGAAACCAAACTGGCTGGCACCTTGATCTTGGACTTTCCAGCCTCCAGAACTGTGAGATATACATTTCTATTGTTTAAGCCTCCCTGTCTGTGATATTTCGTTACGGCAGCCTGAGAAGACTAATACAGTGGCCAAGATCTAGTCTAAGGAAGAGGGAATGAGTCTCAATTAAAGCACTGAATGGATCTTAATGCTTTTGCTTTGGTAGGAAAAAAAATGCCTCTCAAGAGCTCAAGTGAAGAAAAGCAAGACAAACAAGGAGAACAAAAAAGGAAATTGCTCTTTAAGCAATGTTATCTACTGGGTCGTTGCTGTTTTTTAATTGCACTAGAGGGAAACTAGGTAATAAAAGGGAATAAGGTTGCAGATGAGTTAAGCTTGTTAATCAGTTGACCATAAAATAGGGAGATTATACTGGATTGTCCAGGTGGGCACAGTGTAATCACAAGGGTCCTTAAAAGTGGAAGAGAGACAGAGAAAGCGAACCAGAGAGATGGCAGTGTGAGAAGGGTTTAGCTTGATGTTGCCGATGTTGAGAATGGAAGAAGGGGGTCATGAACCAAGGAATGTGGGCGGCCTCTAGAAGCTGAAAAGGGAAAGGAAAAAGATTCTCCCCTAGAGCCTCAAGTAAGGAACATACAGCCCTCTTAACGTGTTGATTTTAGCCCAGGGAGATGAATTTCAGACTTCTGAACTACAGAACTGTAAGATAAAGAATTTGTATTTTTTAATCCACAAAGTTTGTGGTAATTTGTTACAGCAAACTAATAGAAGTGGTTACTTCTATACAGTGGGGCTGGAGGTTGAGCGGTGTGAAGAAAGATTTCGTCTGTACGTCATCTCACTTCATTTAAGTATTTTAACATGTATATATAACTTTAAAAATATATAACAACAACAATGAAGAGTTGTGTTTAATTGGCATTTTGAGAACTATAATTCCCTTTGTAGTGGCAATAACTTTAAAGAAAATTTTCTATTATAGCCAGAAATAATGAGGTAAACATAAGAAAAAATTCAAAGAGGGAAAAATTTGTATTGATTCTAACAAACTCAAAAGGACTAGAAACTGAGTTTGCAGTTTCATCCTTACAATTACATAAGGTAGCCTAAACTTACCGAGAATATTCCTGTATGTAATAAAGATTAAAGTAACACAATTTTGAAAAGTAGGCAGAATACCTAGTGAAAGGCAAAAACAAGATAGCACCTGAGTTTCATTTCTCATCCCTGAGTGGTCAAGAAGTTTGCCATCATTACCCTATCGTTTCACTATCTCTTAAAATTAACTAAGTGAAAAAAAAAAAATTAACTAAGTGATAAATATGCACTGAAAGTTGACAGTGTTTTCTAGATAGTCATCTTATTAAATCACAGTGCAATAATCATAAAAAACATCTAACCCATGTCGTTGATATTGTTCTAATTGTTTTATATGTATTGCATTTTATCTTCACAATACCCCACTAAGGTAGGCACTATTATCGTGCCTATTTCTCTGAGGCACAAAGGAGTTACTTGCCCAAAATCCACACAGTTCATAAGTGGTGAAACCCAGATTTGAACAGTAACAGCGAAAGTGCAGAGTGCACAATACTACCTGTATGCAATATAGTCAGGAAAGTTTGACTCAATGTCTGAACAGAATTTCTTTGTGATTAATGTAGTGTAGGACAAGCTTTGGTTTTAGCAGTCCTTTTAGCATCTAAGATCTAAGGCTGTGGAATTAACATAATGATATGCTTTTTAGTATTTTCATTCAAATAGTTAGGCCTCTATCATACAGGCTCTCCGAACAATCTTTCTTGTGTTTCCTATTTCAAGGAGTGAGTCTCTCACCAAAATGGTCTGGTATACCAACCTCGACAGCATTTATTATTAAATACTGTTTATGTCCTTTTCAAGTCTCTATTGTAGGACCCATGCTTCAGCATTCCTGGGACCCAACCTGGTGCTGCAACAGAATCACTTGCAAATGATTGATATTATCAAGTCATAGAGAAAGATATTTGTGCATAAAAATGAACAAAATAAAATAATGGAACAACTTCAGTTCAATGCTGCCAATTAACCAAATAAAATTTAAAATACTAAAAAACAAACAAACTCATCTGTAGGCTCCTGAACCCCTTAGTGATCTCTAAGAAAAGTCCCAAAGCCACAGCATTTTAACTTAGACTCCATCTGAATGTTGGCAGGGACACCTAGTATTCCCTCCCTCTCCAGCCATAATGATCTTTCATCTTCCTCTGAGAAAATCAAACCAGAAACTCTCTTCTCTCTTATTTTAACTCTAGATGAGAGAGGAAGAGGGAAGAGGAAAGACACATTCACAGACAAATCAATAACTTACTTTAAAGTAGATTTATATATTGTTAACCACAGTACAGGATCAATTAAACTATTTCAAAGAACACACATATAAGAACATATTTTGTTTTAAAGAGATCCCTGTACACATCAGGCTTCCTGCCAGGCTCTCTTTTTCATCCCAGGACACCAGGAAGTTCGCTTGTTCAAATCCTTTTTTTTTTTTGGCCAGCTGTTACTATACTCTACCCTATGCACCTGGGGTTCCTCTCCCTAGAAAATGGTACTAACATACAGGTTCCTCAGATTCCCAGTTCCCCCTTTCCCCTACCCATACCATCCTCTCCCTATTATAACTTAGAGTTCTTTTTTTTTTTTCTTTTTAAGGTTTGCATCTTTATGCACATCAGGAAAGCAGATCTCACCTGCTCAAGGACTTTACTTTTTCAATTATCCCTCCTACCTCTCTCCTTCATCACCAATTTATCCTTCTTTAAGGTTCATCAGTTAACAAACACACATCTTCCATTAAAATAAACCACCACCACAGAAGGAACTAATAACAAAGAAAGCAAAAATAATAATACCCCCATCCCTCTGCTGCCTTTCATGGCAAAATCCTGAACTAAGTTTGTTTACACCTGCTCTCTCCATTTCTTCACATTCTCTCTGCAGCCTACTCTAATCAGGCCTTGGTTCCCTCCACTCCAGGGAAATCTCTTGCCAAGGTCATTGGCAACCTCCATCTTGCCAAATCGGTGATCAATTCTTAGCTTCAGCTTCCTTGCACAGTTCTTCATTTCCTCCTTTTAGAAACACATTTATCTCTAGGATTCAGTCTCCTTTCATGACTCATTCTTTTCTTCACTGACTTCTGTATATTGGAGTGTCTGAGGTCTGACTCTTGTCAGTCCATAGGTGATCCCATCTGGACCCATGGCTTGAACTGTCATCTATTCACTGATAACTCCTTGCTCTAGCCTCAGCCTCTGCCTTGAGCTCCAAACTTACATGTCCAATTATCTTCTTCTTCTCCACTTGTTGTCTTCTCCACTTGGAGATCTAATAGGCATCTCAAACCAAATATGATCAAAACAGAACTCTTGATGTCACCCCGCCCCAACACACGAACCTAGTCCCTCAATGAAGATTTCCCATTTTACAATGTGACAGAATATTATAATTATGTTTACTGTCCATCTGACTCACACGAATATAAGTTTCACAAGACCAAGGATGTTGGCTTGTTTCTTGCTGTATCTCCAGTGCCTACACCAGTACCTGGCAATAAAATGTGTTCAAGAAATATTTGATGAATGCAGAATAGAGGGAGGAGGAAAGCAAAAACAATAAGCACTTGAAAAAACTACACATATGAAATAACTATAAAGATGCTTTCTTAATAGTCCTTCCTAATCAGTAGAAAAGTGCATTTTTAAAAAGTGCTTTGGTGGAAATAATTATAGTGTTATTTCTGAAGGTAGAGATAATAAATTCTTTTCCTCTTTAGAGACTAATCTCTCTCATCCTTCTCCTAGTTATCCTGAGAAGGTGATCCTGAGAAGGAAGAGAAATAACTACAAATTATAAGGCCATTTAAGTGTCCCCAGACTCAAAGGTATTATTTGCCTTATCTACCAGTGGGCAGTTGTTTTTCAATCTGAACATTCCTTTTACTCTAAAATGGAAAAGTCAAGTTAGGCAACAGTTCATAAATTTTCCCTTCTGACTTAAAAATAAAATGAGACCAGTGGGTATTTTTAATATTCCTTTTCCACCCTTGCCACTCAGCTGGCAAAAGTCTTTCCATCTACTAGACAGAGAAATGGAAGCAATGTTGGCTGCTCCTCGGATGTCCTAATTTTAAGACTAAAGTGATTACCATGTCCATCTCCAGCTCTGGAATTTGGAATTAGACCTCAGAGAATTTAACCAAATCAGGGCTTTGTGATATTCTTTAAATAATTCTTAAACTTAACAGGTGCCAAGTTAAAGTTAGGCACTTTTTGTCTACTGTAGTTCATGTTTCTTTATTAAAAAATGCCAAGGACAATTTTTCTTTCCAAATCTCAATTTTGCTTCAACCCAATGCTCAATCCAGGGAAGCCCCTCCAAATCTCAATTTTGCTTCAACCCAATGCTCAATCTTTAAAATGTCTGTGGCGCCAAGTTGTGATTTCATCCTTTTTTTCTTACCCTACTGTTTGTTGGGCACTTAACTACTCCAAGAGCTTTGCACTATCTTATTTAATCCTCAAAGTAACCCTATTTGGCAATATTATGCTCATCTAACAAGTTAAGAAACTGATACAGCAAGAGGTAAATAACTTGCTCAGGGCCATGATTAAAACCCAGGTCTGTCTGACCCAGATCCCATGCTTTAACCATTACACGATACAGCCTCTTTTGCTTTCTTTGCCCCTGCTGGTGATTTGGATTATGCTATCATTTTATTATTATTATTATTATTATTATTATTACTATTTATACCTTCTGCTTTAAATGTTTTGAGGCCATTACAATAAAATATGTCTACATAATAAGGCAGTTAAAACAAGAAATTTTAGGAAAAAAAAAAAGAAGCAGCAAATATCCTTGAGAAGCATGACTACAAACACTGACATGATGTAGCTGTTGGGACTGAGAACTGAGACCTCTGTGTCAACATGACTTAGTTGTTTGTTCCAGGGAAACTTTGCTCAGGGCAGATAAGACTATAAAAATCAGTAATTCAACTCACTGTTTGCTTTAGGAAAATCAACTGATCTTAGACAACAGAGTGCTCACCTGGGCAAATAGCTCCTGTACCAAATAGCAATATCTTGACCAGGCCTCAAGTACTCATTTTAATTGAGCTTTAAACTGAGTGAGCTCTCTGTTTCCCAGACAACAAGTAAAAAAGGAAACACAAAAGAGTCACTGAATTCTAGTTATCTGGTTTAAAAAAATATCATTGGTTTATCAAGAGAAATATATTCCTTCACCATTATTTTTATCCCTATTTAAAGATAAAGAAACAAGACTTAGAAAGATTATGAGATTTAGACAAGATTCCACTGGAAAGTAAGTGGTGGGGCCTGAATTTGAACTCAACCCTTATCTGACTTCTGAGTCCCTATTTTTAAACATCACATCATACCGCTGATAACTGTGTACAGCTTTCTAATACTTTGTATCGAGAAGGCTAAAACTTAAGGAAAAATGTGGGAATTGGCAGATTGCCTGTCACTTGGGCTATGACCCTTGAATATCTGTCAGCTGAGTGTTTGACAGGAATAGAATAACAAGTAGGCAATTGAAGATAACTCTCTCTGATGACAGCCTCTGATGACTATTCTCTGTTGCAGATTGAAGGGAGATGGAAAGGCTTCGGGTATCAGGCCAGTAGGGGGCAAAGCTAACATTCCATTAAAAGTGATGAAAAACCTGTTGTGACGATTTGATTGGATGTAAGGGTCATCTTATTTGCATAAGGGGGAAGGGCAAAGAGACACGGTGAAATGGTCCTTAAGAGTTCTGTCAGACTGAGCATCCATTAGCAGGAAAAATATTAGATTGGAAAATTCTATGAGTAGATATTACTAGTTCTCTATTTAAAATACAAAAGAATCTTAGTATTGATTTTTGCAATTTCTGGTTGTAAATATCATTTGGTTTCCATATTTCATTTTAGAGAATGTATATGAAAGTGATGATTTTAATTTTGGAACAGTTTTTATAAAGGATGATTCTTCTTACCTGGAGACAAGTGAACTAATGAATTTTTAAAGTCACTCCTAGAAAAAATATTAAATCAGCACAGGAAAAAAAAAGGGCGGGGAGCCCGAGCCTGTCTTACAAATTGTTCTATCTATCAAGAATACAGGCATACTGATAATCTAAAAACGGAACCTGACCATTTAAACATGAACTAAAAATGACAGGGCCACCAAAATAATTGAAACATTAAAAAAAGAGAGAGAGAGAAATAGTACCAGTAATCTTTAACATATTGCTACATGGCAATAATTACAAAGTGAATCTCTGGCATAAGAGTAGGTAGAGAGAATAACAGAATATGACAGAAATAAGACAAAATAGGCCAGAAATAGGACAGACAGGATATAAAAACACAATACAGTGAAGGCAGAATAATGTAGGAATTCTTTTAGAAAAGAAAATACAAGTGTCTTTAAAAAAGGAATCAATTTTAATTAAAGGGAAATTATGGAGAAACCCACTCAGACCAAAAAAATGCTTTATTTATTAAAAAGCCTGATAAGAAACCCTTAGGCTACTGAATATTTAGGTTGCAGGAAGCTCATCAAATCCTAGTGCTGACCAATCCAGCTGGGGAAAATAAGATTAAATTTGAGGGCTTTCCTGGTGGTGCAGTGGTTGAGCGTCCGCCTGCCAATGCAGGGGACATGGGTTCGTGCCCCGGTCCGGGAAAATCCCAGCCGCGGAGAGGCTGGGCCCGTGAGCCATGGCCGCTGAGCCTGCGCGTCCGGAGCCTGCGCTCCGCAACGGGAGAGGCCACAACAGTGAGATGCACGTGTACCACAAAAAAAAAAAAGATTAAATTTGATTATACTTTTGTATTTTCCTGATATTCAAAGTAAAACGTGTACCACAAAAAAAAAAAAAAAAAAAAAAAAAGATTAAATTTGATTATACTTTTGTATTTTCCTGATATTCAAAGTAAAAATATTGAGACTCATCAGAAATGTAAACCTTTAACCCCAGGACTTATGCCATTTCTATAAGTTTATAAATCATGTCTTAAAGATCTATGTCAAATCACAAAAGTTGTATATTATAGGAAATAGTAATAATGTATTAAATATGCCTATTTTTCATTCCTTGAATTGAAAATAACTTTAATAATAATTCATTCCTTTCATTTATTTTGCTCTCTAACATTATAAAAATATTCTGGGTTTTTTTTTTTTGAGACTAATCTATTGCAATTCTCTTAGTTTAAACTGTTTTGATAAGTTTCAACACAAAGTATAGATAAGAATTTAACATTCTTATTAAAAGAGGAGCCTCATGGCGTAAATGGTGTTAGGGCATTTAGCCATTTAGGGGAACATTTTTATTTTTATTATTTATTAGTTTATTTATTTATTTATTTCTGGCTTCGCCATGCGGCATGTGGGATCTTAGTTCCCCGACCAAGGATTGAACCCCTGTCCGCTGCATTGGAAGTGCGGAGTCTTAACCACTGGACCGCCAGCAAAGTTCTAGGGGAACATTTTAAATTTAAACTCTCACACTGTTCCACACATGAAACTGAATCTCATATAGACTAAAACGTTAAAAGTAAAAATTAAAATATAAAAACTGATACAAATGAACATTACAGTTTTATAGTTTTGAGAAGAATGAAGGGGAGAAGAAGAAAGAAGAAACATCTGTGCTTAAAACCACTAAAGAATCTCAGAGGAAACAAGCAGTAGATTTAAAAACAGAACTGCCAAAACTTCAATATGTTAAAAGTAAAATAAAATCAAAAGGCAAATAAACTGGGGAAAATACTCATAGCAAATCATTAAAAAAAATCAAAACTTTCTTGGAGCACACATAAATAACAGAAAAACTAAAACCTAATAAATGTGCAAAAGATTAAGGTACAGAAATTACCCCTTAATTAATGAATTTATTCATTTACTATTCCACAAATTAATGAAAGTGGCAAATTTCTTATTCATTCATTTGTTCTTCTGGGTGTCTAGTATATGCCAAGCTCTATGCTAGGATATAGTGATGAACAAGATAAACCATGTCCCTTCCAATAATGACCTTATAAATTAATACTGAAATGCCACCATTCAGCTATCAAATAAGCAACCTGAAAGAGCTTAATGCTTGCCAGGGCTCAGTGAAATGGGAATTCTCTTCTTTTACTAATGAAAGCATAAATTGCTTTAATCCTCTATAAAAGCAATATAACTACGTGTGTGATCTAAAAACAAACAAACAAAAAAACATTGTACCATTTGATCCAGTAATTCTACTTCTGGAATGCTATTCTTAAGAAATAACTCTAGGGACTTCCTGGGTGGTGCTGTGGTTAAGAATCTGCCTGCCAATACAGGGAACATGGGTTCGGGCCCTGGTCCGGAAAGAACCCACATGCTGTGGAGCAACTAAGCCAGTGAGTCACAACTACTGAGCCTGCGTGCCACAACTACTGAAGCCCACGTGCCAAAATAAAATAATAAAAAATTTTTAAAAAATAATCCTAAATACATTTTAAAAATATATGCAAACAGCAATGAAATAATGCAATGCAATAATGCAGCCAGCTCTGAGTCACTGCCTGCTATGTGCCAAGTGTGTCACATGTAAGGATTCACAACAGCCGCCAGAGGTAGGTGTTACTTTTATTTCCACTTAATAGATAACAATATTGATGTCCAGAAAGGATAATCATTTGCGTAAGTTTATTCAGCTAATTATGTGCATAACCAGTGTTAAACCCTGGCAAATGTGGAGATGAATATACTTGCAAAATCTGCACTTAGCTCTAAAAACAAAATCCAAAGCTTCTAACTTCAATTATTTGCAAAGTTTTAAGTAAAAACTTTGTAAGGAATTTTACTGAATACAATTTTTCTTTTGTGCATCTGCTTTATCTATCATGAAATGGTATATTACTAGACTTCAATAACATTCTCTGGCAATCCTGTTTTTTAAAAAAGATTAGGATGCTCAGGTCCTATTTGCCAAAGAATAAGGGCAAATACAACTGTTTTATTATTTTTATTTTTTTAAAAGAAGGTTTATTTGTTTGTTTATTTACTTATTTATTATTTTTGGCCGTGTTGGGTCTTCGTTGCTGCACGTGGGCTTTCTCTAGTTGCAGCGAGAGGGGGCTACTCTTCATTGCAGTGCCCGGGCTTCTCATTGTGGTGGCTTCTCCTGTTTTGGAGCACGGGCTCTAGGCGCACGGGCTTCAGTAGTTCCAGCACGGGAGCCCTAGAACACGCAGGCTTCAGTAGTTGCAGTGCGTTGGCTCAATAGTTGTAGTGCACAGGCTCTAGGGTGCATGGGCTTCAGTAGTTGTGGCACATGGGCTCAGTAGTTGTGGCTTGCGGGCTCTAGAGCGCAGGCTCAGTAGTTGTGGCGCACGGGCTTAGTTGCTCTGCAGCATGTGGGATCTTCCTGGACCAGGGCTCAAACCCGTGTCCCCTGCGTTGGCAGGCGGATTCTTTTTTTTTTTTAAATTAATTAATTAATTAATTAATTAATGGCTGCCTTGGGTCTTCGTTGCTGCCTGTCAATTTCTTCTAGTTGTGGCGAGCGGAGGCTACTCTTCGTTGTGGTGCAGGAGCTTCTCATTGCGGTGGCTTCTAGTTGTGGAGCACGGGCTCTAGGCACGCAGGCTTCAGTAGTTGTGGCACGTGGGCTCAGAAGTTGTGGCTCGTGGGCTCTAGAGCGCAGGCTCAGTAGTTGTGGTGCACGGGCTTAGTTGCTTCGCGGCATGTGGGATCTTCCCCGCCCAGGGCTTGAACCCGTGTCCCCTGCATTGGCAGGCGGATTCTTAACCACTGTGCCACCAGGGAAGTCCCTACAACTGTTTTTAAGCCCATGATTCGGTAGAATGTGTCAGGGAAAGTCCAAAAGCAGTTGGAGAAGAGCACTAAGAATCCAGTTGGACTTCATAAGGATTGTTGTTGAATTGAAGCTTTATTATTATATTAAACATATTATTCAACTTCCACGATAACCTCTACTCATTTCAAATGGGAGTAAAACTCATGGATTGTTAACAGAGAACTGATCAATTTCAAGGCCATCTAAGATAGCCATTACAATAAACAAAGAAGACCCTGGCATCGAGTCTTTAATTAATAATACTTAGGCTGGAGAGCCAAGTGGTATCCACCGGATGTTTCTCAGAGGGCTCTAATCGGCTGTGTATTTAGAGGATGTCAGGTAGGTGTTTCCTGTTTTAATTCAGGCAGCTGTGCTCAGAGAAGCAGCCCAGGGGGAGAGATGTGCCTTCTAGTACTAGAATTAATTATATATTCATTTTATTCCTCTGAACAGTCTAACAGAGGCAGACATTGCTTACACATGCTGGTATTTCCAGCAGTGTTTGGCACAGAGTGGCGCTCTATAGAACGGTCATTCCTGAAGGAGAAAATTTGCAGCAAATTAAAATATGGCACAGATTTTTCATTTCTCTTTGCCACAGAGTCTGAAAAATTGCGGTTACATATGACTATCTGCACGTACCCATGAAAAGCTTCTGCCAGCTCAATAGTATTTCTCTCAGTCTGAAGCTTAATGGTGGATTTGCCCATTACAATAAGAGTTAGGTAATAACACTGTCTGACCTTGGAGTGACTCATGCCCTTCTCTGCTGACTGGCTGCAGCAGAAAGGGTGATGCAAAATAAATGGATGGGTTAGTACATCGTAATAAGATGGGCATCACCAACTCTAGGGCTTCTGAATCTTACTAATTTTAAACATATACTCTGTTCTAATGGCAAGTGCCCCGAGTAGATTGGGATATAATAAAAAATTGATTACTAGCAGAAGTTACATATTTATTATCTTTATTCTTCTTTCTTTTTTTTTTTTCTTTCTTAATGGTGTAGAATATGCATTTCCAGTAGGGGGTGGTATCCCCCCTGTGATAAGCCTCCAAAAATATGTAGGTCCTAATCCCTACAGCCTGTGAATGTGGTACCTTATATGGTAACAGAGACTCTGCAGATGTGATTAAGTTATGATTTCTGAGTTGGAGAGATCATCCTGGATTATCTGGGTAGACCCTAAGTGTAATCACAGTGTCCTTATCAGAGGGAAGCAGAGGAAAGTTTGACACAAAAGAAGAAGGCAATATGACGCTGAAACAAGATGCTAGGCTGCGCAGGCTTTGAAACGTAGAGAAAGGGGCCATGAGCCAATGAATGCAAGAAGTGCAGTCCTAGAAGCTAGAAGAGGAAATGGACACACTTCCAGCACTTCCAGAGGAAGAAGACCCTGCTAACACATTAGCCCAGTGAACTGCAGACTTCTGGCCTCCAGAACGATAAAACAATAAGTCTGTGGGGTTTTTTTGTTTTTTTTGTTTTTTTTTTT
>NC_041219.1:78477339-78505169 GCF_002837175.3 Physeter macrocephalus | reverse complement strand
CGTTGCGGAGCACAGGCTCCGGACGCGCAGGCCCAGCGGCCACGGCTCACGGGCCCAGCCGCTCCGCGGCATGTGGGATCTTCCCAGACCAGGGCTCAAACCTGTGTCCCCTGCATTGGCAGGCAGATTCTCAACCCCTGCGCCACCAGGGAAGCCCCCTAATTTACTTTTAATATCAGTGAACAAGTGATGATGAGAAAGCTATTTAAGTAGGTAACCAATGGACAGCCTTTCTTATGGGATGCATTCTACTTTAATTCAAATTGAAAGTTAAAGTTTGGGTATATTAATGCATCTAGTATGACTCAGTCTGTAGTATTTTTTTAAATATCTTTGTTGATTAAGCATTAAAAAGTATAATTCAAGATACATATCAAAATTCATTATATCACTAAGCTCACTCATTAGTTTGCTCTTTCTACCTTGTTCAAGTATAAGTTTCCTATAACCTTCAAGAAATTAAGTTCTGAGTAGATTCAAGTATCGTTGATTGTTAGATTAAGCTATAAATTCCCTTAGGAGAATTAAATACCTGAACAGAATCTTAATCAGGCTAGATCTGCCAACCAGGATGTTCTTTGGAAAGAGGTCAAGATGTAAAAAAAGATTAAAATTGTCCACTAAGCATTCTAGCAGAAATGCTGATTATGCATTACTCTTCCTTCCACCAAGTCCGCACAGGGAGCAAAATCTGAGCTTCGGGTAGGAGAAAAAGTTTGAAACTGAATCAAGCTATTTTTAGTCCAAGAATCAATGTGTACAAAATGGATTGTGCACAGATCTTTATTTTTATGTACCAAGAGGTAGAAAGCTGGTGTTTGACCCTAATTCACAAGATAGGAAAGAGAAGGGAGGAAGGGGAGGTAGAAGGAGGAAAGAAGGAAGGGCAGGAGTAAGGGAGAGAGGAAAGGAAAGAAATACATATATATTATATATATATATTCCATATATATAAAATCCATATGTATAATCCATATATATATGATATATGCGCCAAGTATATACCACACATTTTAAAAAGTAGGCTGCATTTTGCTGCTTATTTTTAAATGATGAATGATAACTAATAAAAATTACCTTAAAAAAAAAAGTAAAGAAACTACACATGAATACTTTAAAAACAGATTTTTATATTTTAACCTATGTCAGCTCCAGAACTGCCATTTCTGCATCCTGCCCCAAGCAAAGCTCTCTCACCATTTCTAACTTTAGCTTGACCTTCCCTGCAGTTTCCCGTTTAATTCTCCATTTGGCACTAGTTTAGTGACTGGCTATTTCACAGGAAGTTGATGCAACTGTCATATCAGGCCAGAAGTTTATGCCCCTTCTCATTGTCTAAGGCAGAGTCACAAATGAAAATGGTACTATTTTGAAGCTGTGTCCAAATGCTGTCCAACATCTGGATATTGGAAACATTTATGTATGCTTTCATTTTTGAAGTTTTCCCCAGAATGTTTGGGATTATGGAGATGCAGGTCCTTATTGCCTGCCCAAAATAAGCTCAAAAAGGCTAAAGATAATTTTGACTAAGATCAACTGACGTTGTTTTGAGAGCTATTCAAAAGCTGTTGTATTATTTCTCATTGACAAATAACAACCACCCAACTTTCCAAATCATGGGGAAAAAAGTACTTCTAACCCTTAAAAAGAGAAATTAAATGTACACACTCCTTACAACAAGGCATGCATTTTAATCAATATTCACTGACTCTAGGAGCATATGGGATTATAGCAGGCATGGTGATTTTACAGATTTGTATAATGTACTCCTCGATTAATGGAAAACTGATTCTCCCTTGGGGACACTGTTTCCCCTGCAACTCTCTCAAGTACGGGCCTGGAGGTGAGATGGGTGCCCCTCTTGCTCCGCATGGCTACTTTCAGAGCATTCACCCTCTTCTTCCTCCACCCTTAAAATTCCTCTGCTTTAAATCTCATGTCATCATGAGATTTTTTTTTTAAGTTAGTAAATGTACATTAAAACAAAACAAATTAACAGTAACTTCCTCGGGGGACAAGGTAGCAGCAGGGTAGGCGTAGACACTGCATACTACCCACTCAGCACTGTTACTGTCACTTAGTAAACACCAACTCATTCCCCCTTATTTCTCTAAGACTTCAGCTCCTGGTTCACTGCCAATATCTCCAGAACTCCTGGTCTCAATTTCTGGCACTCTTAATACGCACAAAGGTGATCTCAATTCCTGGAATTCCTCCTCTTGAGGGACCTTCTCCTGCTTCAGCCGCTCATTCCTATGATCATACCTTAGTGACTCACTCTTCTAAGTGATTATCTCACCACTTCTCTCTCCTCAAACCCCCAACACCTCCCCCATCTTCCCTGTCAGCTGCTGGCCTTGCTTCCTTCAGCGAGAAAATTGAAGCAACCTGAAGAGGACTTGCAAAGACTCTCGGCATGCACATCTGCCAGCGTACCACATCTGCATCCACAAACTCCACTTTTCCTGGGTATCTACCGTAGAGAAATGAACACTTACGTTCACATAAAAATATAAATGTACATGAATGTATATAGCAGCTCTATTTGTAACTGCCAAAATGTGAAAATAACCCAAATGTTCTTCAATAGGTGAATTGATTAAAAAAAAAAACCCAAACTGTAGTATATCCATACAGTGGTATTTGACAATAAAAAGGAAGAAACAACTGACGTGCAACAACTTAGATGAATCTCAGAGGCATTATGCTGAGGGAATGGACCCACTCTCAAAGGTTAAATACTGTATGGTTCCATTTACAGGACATTCCTGAAAAGACGCAACTATAGTGATAGAAACCAGATGACTGATTATCAGAGACTGGGGTGGGGAAGGGTATGAAAGGAGTAGCACAGGGGGAGGTTTTGGGGATGATGAAATTTCTGCATCATAATTGTGGTTACATGAATCTCTATTTGTTAAAATTTGCAGAACTATACGCACATACATTAAAAAAATTCTATGAGCCTGTAATTTTAAACTAATCCTACAAACAAACCCATTAATGTAAATTATTTTTCCCAAAGGCACAATCAAATCACAGTCATTCAAAGGTGAATTGTTTGTATATTGTTAAACTGCTTTCAAATTCCTTTATGATGTTAATAGAGATGTCTGTTTCCTGCAGCTCAGCAAGTGTTGGAAAGAACTTTTCGACAAAAAAGCTCTCTCCAGTGGAATCAATAAACAAATAAGCAGGCACTAACATGGTTAAGAGCAGGGACTCTGGAGTCAGATTGCCTGGTTTAGGACACCAGCCTGACTGCTTGCTGGATGATAAGCTCTCATAAATGTTAGCTATGATATTACTGTTATTTAAACCAATTAAAAAGACTGATAATTCTTCACTGTTTGACACTTTGCATCATTCCAGGGAGGTGTGAGGTCCATTCCCAACAAGTAGAAACTGGGACACGCCAGGGAAATAACTTTCCAGCTATAGCCAAGCCATGCCTTTACAGAACAGGAAAATCATCGTTCAGTTGGAAGTGTCAATTTCATTCAGCTATGTGTAAACACAGCTCTCAATGACCAATCATTCAACCAGAAACCTCAGAGACTATAAGAAAAGCTTTGTTATTATTGGATGACTTAATTAAATAGTTTAACCTCTCCCCATCAGTCAGCACATTCGATGTTGTATTGAGAAATAATGCAGTGACCCTTTGGAGAACCAGCCAGGTACGAAAGGCTATTTACACTGATAGTAAGAACACCCAGAAGCTCTCCTCTTTCAACCTACTGGCTTTTAAACATGTGTTGTTTCTTCTTTTGGTGTCAGGGTGTCAGCCATTACTTCTTTTTTATTTTTTTAAATTAATTAATTAATTTATTTATTTATGGCTGTGTTGTGTCTTCGTTTCTATGCGAGGGCTTTCTCCAGTTGCGGCGAGCGGGGGCCTCTCACCGTCCCGGCCTCTCCCGTTGCGGAGCACAGGCTCCAGGCGCGCAGGCTCAGTAGTTGTGGCGCACGGGCTTAGTTGCTCCGCGGCATGTGGGATCTTCCCAGACCAGGGCTCGAACCCCTGTCCCCTGCATTGGCAGGCAGATTCCCAACCACTGCGCCACCAGGGAAGCCCCAGCCATTACTTCTTGCTCCTGTCAGAAGGTGCTGGGGCCTTCTGACAGTAGACCCCAATACATCTTTCTAAATTTATCGTTTTTGTCTTGCTGTGTATGAATAAGTCCGATTATAAACTTTGAAACAATAACACTAACATAGTCCTCTACTTCTTGTAAAGCACTTTCATGAAAAATATTTTCTCCTCATAAAAATCATGAGGAGTAGGAGAGGTGTTATTATAATGTTTATATGGAAAATGAGAAGTTTAATCACAGAACTAGTAAAATGGTCAAGTTAGGACCTGAACTCAGATTTCCTGATTTCTAATTATTTCTAATTCCACACTATTACCAAATCACCTATTTATGCAGTAGAAGCAATTTGATTTTTAAAGAGTGGCTGAGGACTCTCCTTAAATAAAGTGAATATGTGCTGGTGGCTGAGGTCCATGGCATCTAATCTGACTGTTTAGATGTTTTTTCCTTAGTCACAGCAGGTACCACCTATCTGTAGTTTTAATGAGAGACTAAGATGAGTGTAATTTACTGTACGAAATGTTACATGTTATCTTAGTCCATTTGAGCTGCTATAACAATAACACCATAGGCTGGATGGCTTAAACAGACATTTATTTCTCATAGCTCTGGAGACTAGGAAGTCTAAGATCGAGGAACTGGCAGATTCAGTGTCAGGTGAAGGCCCACTTCCTGGTTCATAGATGGCCATCTTCTTGCTGCGTCTTCACATAGTGGAAGGGGTAAGGGAGCTCTCTGCCGTGTCTTTTATAGGGTCTCATTCATGAGGGCTCCACTCTCATGACCTAATCACCCCCAAAGGCCCCACCTCCAAACACCATCATTTTGGGGATTAGGTTTCAACATATGAATGTTGGGGGACACAAACATTCAATCTATAGTATATGTTGTCTAAAACACAGCTCACTATCTCCACAGATACTAAAGAGTAGAAGGAAATAGTTTCTGAACACATTTAGTTGTTTTAACATTGAAAACAACCACTCCTTGTTGACTTTTTGTTCACTGATGCCTCCAAGCACCCAAGCATCTGGCTCATAGCAAGCACTGAAGAGACCTCTGTTGAATGAATGAATGAATGTATGACTGCAAAGTGGAAAACCCAAAAAGGTGAAAACCCTAAGATGAGAAACTCAAACCCTTCATCCAACAGTTCACATTTTCAAAAATTTCCAATGGGGTAAAGACAGTCAATAGTCTGTTTTTAAAAAGCAGACATTTTTAAGAGACACTGGATCTCAGTCTAAGAAGGTAATAAACAGGATGCTGAGGCATCCTGAAACCATGTCACATGAGGAAGTGCTAATTGATCTAGATATGTTTCATCTGAAAAAGAGAAGAGACGATAGTTCTTTCCAAATATTTGAAGCTGTTGGGCATGGGCTAAAATTGTTAAGTGGAATAGAAAACTAAAAAAATGTATTCTCTGTAGATCCAGAGGCTAGGAATATGGCCAGTTGGTGAAAATTACAGGGAGTCAATTTTCACTGAACAAAAAAGGGCAGTTTAACAATTAGACCTGCCAAGCAACAGGATGGGCAGCCTTGGGAGGGAGCTGGAAGACAAGGAATGAACAGTAATTTAACATCTCCTTTGTGCACGGCATTTGACGTAGGACCCGTACATTAGTATTACCATCTCCATGTCGGAAGTGAGGAAAGTGACACTTACAAAACAAAAGTAACTTGCCCAATATCACACAGTTGGTAAGTGGCACAGGTGGAATTCAAACCAGAGGTAGCTAACTCCTACAGTATGTTATTTCTGTTCAGTTCAACTCAACAAACATTCTTTTTTTTTTTTTTTTTTTTTTTGTGGTATGAGGGCCTCCCTCTGTCGTGGCCTCTCCTGTTGCGGAGCACAGGCTCCGGACGCGCAGGCTCAGCGGCCATGGCTCACGAGCCCAGCCGCTCCGCGGCATGTGGGATCCTCCCAGACCGGGGCGCGAACCCGGTTCCCCTGCATCGGCAGGCGGACGCGCAACCACTGCGCCACCAGGGAAGCCCCAACAAACATTCTTTTTTTAATGTCTGCTTTTGACCAGGCACTGTGCTGAGTCCTGGGGATACCAAGATAAATGACAAACAAAAGACGGTCCCTTCCTTGGAAGGACTCATAGTTTACCATCTCCGTAGTGATGGCAGTGTCTGGGTAAAGGCTACATGACCATTCCAGGTTACTGAAGAAAGAATTATTGATCTGGGAGTACGCGTTACCAAATAATCACTAGGTGCCTTCATGGCCTAAAAGTTTACAGATGTGGCTATAATCGATTCCTGAAAATTGAGCTGGTGTATTATA
This sequence comes from Physeter macrocephalus, assembly GCF_002837175.3. Taxonomy (NCBI): domain Eukaryota; kingdom Metazoa; phylum Chordata; class Mammalia; order Artiodactyla; family Physeteridae; genus Physeter; species Physeter macrocephalus. The sequence continues at coordinate 78,498,771 of NC_041219.1, read as the reverse complement.
AAGTTTGGTTGTATATTCCAATGAGGGAAAAAAATGGAGCTTCAAATGTGATAAAGATCATGTGGATTAAGGAGCTTTTGAAATAGAAAATGGCCATATCTTAATAAAATGTTACCAACAAGTTAGAAATGTAGCTATTGTACTAAAGCTTCATATATTGTGCCAGAAATTTCATTAACTTGAGGAAAGATTCAGAAGAGGGAGCCATGTGCTCTTGGTAGCTACAGTGACATGGCTGTACAGTGAAGTTCAGGATATCTTCTAGTATTTTAGACCTATAGGTTGAGATAAAAAAATGAAATTCAAACTTGTTTACTCAATATTTGCTTAGGCACTACAGTAATCGATCTTCTCTCATTCAGCTCTCACCAAAATGATGCTGGTCAAGGTCACCCAAGGATTCCCCCCTTCCCATCCCCTGCCTGTTACTAGACCTGTAGGATTAACACCTAACTTGTTTAAGATTAACTCCGATTTGGTTCTTTGATTGGGTGACACTTTTTCTTTATACTCCCTGTACTTAAAAATCTTATTTAAAGCAGTTTACCATTAGGAACACATATACAATAAGGCTGATGAAAATGTTTAAAAATGAGAATTATATGAAAAATCTAAGTTAGGTTTTACAGTGACACATAGTGCTGGAGGTTTTTAACAACCAAAGCAATAACAAAAACATACTATAATTCCTACCACCTGATTCATATCTCAACGGAAAGAATTTTCAAGGCAATAAATTCAAAGAGGTATTTACCTAATGTTTCTTTAACCTAAGAATATGGATCTACATAATAAATGATATCTTCAACAATAGCTCTATGGAGGATGCAGAAAGTTATTCATGATAACAGTTTATGTTTATTGTGTATTTACTATATACTAAACTAATCTTTGACAAATACCATGAGTATAATTCTAAAACTTTTAGCAGAGCTGAGACTAGAATATTGACTTTCTAATACCTAATTCAGAAATGTTTCCATTTTTTCCACTATACTGCCCTATACACACCATATATGGAAAAGAATTTGGCTGTGGAATTAAATACACACACACACACAGGTGCGCGCGTGTGTGCAAATATGAGTGTAAAGCTTCCATAACACACACAGCACATATACACACGCGGGCACCTTTGCCAGTACCAATGATCCTACTGAAATTAGAGATTGGGCCTTTTAGTAAATAAAAATAATTCCATTAATTAAATTATTAAATTCACACAGGGACTTCCCTGGCGGTCCAGTGGTTAAGACTCCGCACTTCCAATGCAGGGGGCACAGGTCGATTCCTGGTCAGGGGAAGCAAGATCCCATATGCCATGGGGCGCAGCCAAAAAGAAAAAAAAATTCACACAGCATCTGTCAAGCTGATGATTTACTACGCTTTTTATTGGTTATACTTGTCTATTTCTCATGGTCCATCAGGTCATGATTTTTCTGTTTCATCATCTCTCTTCCAGTCACTATGCACCAATCAATACCCAGAATACAAAAAGACAAATAAAACTAAGCCTACAATAAAAACAAATCTGGGATTTGAACTTAACACCGGCCATCAAAAGTCTGTATCAACATACCAAGAAATAGAATTTATTCCTTTTCTCCTTTTACAAATGTCCTCAGCCCTACATGCTAATAATAATTTTATTAGTTACATTAAAGCAAGGTCTGCATGAAAAACAGCAGGGCTCTGGGATGTAGTGATACCACTCACTAGCTTTCAGTCCATCAGAAAGAATATTAACAGATCAATTGTTGGCACACTTAGAAGACCAGGAAACTGACCACCCGTTTGTTTTTTTTCTTTTAGTTATTGACAAACCCAAATGGCTAAACTGCCTTGAGCTGTTTTAGATTAAAAAAAGTACATAAATTTGAACGTAACAAGTTATTCTCTTACGACAAATCAACCACTGAAAATGCATAGAAATCAAAGGATTATAACCAAGTGATCATTCAGCAATTCCCCAAATTGTGAGCCTTATGATACTCCCATGCCCAGCTTTAAGCCAGGCAAAGAAGTTTAAATTAGTGGTTCTTAAAGTGTGGTCTCTACCTGCTGTGAACTTGTTAGAAATGCATATTCTTGGGTTCCACCTAGTACACTGAATCAGAATTTTAGGGGGTGGAGCCCAAGACTAGTGTTTTGATGAGCTCTCTAGGCGATTCTGGTGCTCACTAAAATTTCAGAACTGATCTGAATGAAGGGCTTCTCAGCATTTTGTTTCCTTTGCGGCCTCAGTTTATTCCTAACTTGCATCCTCATTCTTAATAATCAACTCCTGCTGTTTATCATAAATCTACTCGCTGGAAACTGCACTCAAGCATGGCTCCATCAATCTCCACTGTCTTGCCCCAAGAGGAAAGCACCTGTGGTACCCTCTCCTCAACCTTTGCTGTTCTTTCCTCAGCTGCAACTGCCGCGCACAGTGGGGTTGTGTAGCTTTCAGAGGATCCATCCAGTTGGTAATCAAAACTGCTTGACTCATTGACTGCAGTCCTTATACACAGACCACCTGCATGTGGGTGCCCATGGCCCTCAGGTTGCCCATATCACAGCCTCTCTGCCAACTTGCCACGTGAACCTGCTGCCCATGGTTGCTGAGGTCTCTGCCTGTGGATGTTCTGGGGTTTGCTTAATCCAAGAAGGTGGCCTATGGCACTATATGACCTTGAGTTCACTTGGAGGAGGAGGTCTGGTACTCCAAAGGATAAGCAAGTGATGGTGAAGACCCAGCACATACAGATGCATCAAATGAAGAACCGGAGATGGGCTTTGTTTTTTAACAATCATTTGCAGTGGAGGGAAATGAGGCAGGGTATCCTGAAAACTCTCATGTTCTTTTTGGTACCCAACACTATATTCCCCTTGGTTGGCTCCTTTCTTTGTCTCCAGAGTCATATTTCTATATCTGGGGTATGTGCAAAGACAACGAACTAGGTAAAGCAGAAACCTTACTGTCAATATTCACTGAGTTCATTGTAATATGGACACAGGCAAATGTAAATTATTGATTAAATTCCAGTAAATTGTGGACAACTTATATGTTATAATAATGAAACTTTATTTCTAATATGGCACTAATGTCAAGAGAAAGGTATCAGTGGATTACTTTGGTTATATTTCACAATATCAAACAATTTTTTCATCTGACCTTTTTCCATTATCAAAATGCTCAGTTAGGGACTTCCCTGGTGGCACAGTGGTTAAGAGTCCATCTGCCAATGCAGGGGACATAGGTTCGATCCCTGGTCTGGGAAGATCCCACATGCCGCGGAGCAACTAAGCCCATGCGCCACAACTAATGAGCCTGCGCTCTAGAGCCCGCGAGCCACAACTACTGAGCCCATGAGCCACAATTACTGAAGCCCGCGTGCCTAGAGCCCATGCTCCGCAACAAGACAAGCCACCACAATGAGAAGCCCGCGCACCACAACGAAGAGTAGCCCCCACTCGCTGCAACTAGAGAAAGCCCGCGTGCGGCAACAAGACCCAACGCAGCCAAAAATAAATTAAAACAAAAAAACGCTCTGTTAATGAGCCCACTTGGTAGTGGACCCGGTATTTGTTTGTCAACCTCCACTGCACTGGTGTAGGAATTAGAGGAAATCTGCACCTCTTCTATGGCTTTCTTAATCAAAAAATGAAGTGAACGACTTAATATGAAGTTTTCAAAAATGCTCTTAAAAGGGTTTGGTGGATGAAGCTGCTTTTGGCTATTTCTGTCCCCAACATTACCTCCTTCCCCCAGGACAGAATGACTCTGCCACTCTGAAACCATCTGGCATGTGACACTGCTACGTGAAAAGCTGAAGGGAAAGAGTGAGTCCAGGGAGGGCCCGGGGACTGAAGAAGGCTTCTAACCTGATTCATACCAGCTAAATTTGCTGCTTGTCTACAGCCAGAAAAAGAGTTTATGGTTCTGCATCACCAGACCCCAAGACCCCTCAGAACACTCCCCCAGGATCTCTCTCCCCACTGAGGAGAGTCCTGTGCTAACACCACATTCATTTTGAATTAGTGCTGACACCGAGCATAACAGCCAACCGTTCCTCTCCACATTGTATTGAAACAGGTAAAGGGGAGGAAGTGACCTTAGGGTCACTTGGAGGAGGAGGTCTGGTACTCCAAAGGATAAGCAAGTGATGCCTAACACCTCTGCAGAAATAGCAAAGCCAATTCCCAAGTATTCGATAAATAAATACTTTAATCCTTTACGAACAATAAGAGAGAGAAAAGCTCATCTCAGAACAAGCTGTCATTTCACTAAAAAAGCAGAAAAATTGCTAGCATCGGCATCAAGTGCTTCTTGTTTAATACAGCTCCTCTGATTAGAGAAAAAGTTTTATTCCTCTCTCCTAGGAAGAATTTCATCTTACTTCTCTCTCCCACAGCTCTCTCACAGGGAATATGTTTGTTGTTTGTTTACCTCCTTCAGATCCTGCACGACGGCTGTGAGCCTCTCATTTTCTGCCTGCACGTTGGCGACCACAGCCCGGCTCTGTTTCAGTTCGTTCTGCATCTCCAAGATCTTCCCTAGATAGTAAGCTTCCTTCGATGCTGACTCCTGCAGAAGCGTTTCCTCCCGAGTCTCTCCATCCTCAGCAACCTTACGGTGGATGGAGAAGGACTGCCCAAATGCCTGCAGAGGATTTGGAAAGAAAAAGAGCACACAGTGAAATGCACCACTGCACTATTCAACAGACTTGGGAACATGATTTGTTTTACTTTGTGTAAAAGAAAAGGTATTCTGCAAGACTTCCAGAAGCAAAAAATACATAGTTCATCTAACAGGCTAGCAGCTCTCATTGACACTTGAAATAATTCAAATTCAATTAAGGAGAAAGAAAAATTTTAAGTAGTTTGCTAAAATATATATATATATATATAACAGGTTAAAACTTGAAAAACATTGCTGCTTGTTTTATGTTACCATTTTTTAGACAAATCTTTTTAAGGAATTGACAGTTCAGTGCTAATGAGCCCTTCAAAATTCATATTCTCATTTTCATTCCAGAAAAGATCCCCAAAAAAATTTTCAAGAAAGAAAATAATAGTTTCATTAGCTTTCTAATACATTAGTGGTAAGAATATACCAAATTATGAACAATACCCTTAAGAGAGAAAAATCACCAAACAGCTTTCAAACTGTCTGGTACCACAAAAAGACATTCAAATGCAACCAATGTATAAGAAAACATATCTGTGGAAAAAGAAATACAGAAAAATAAGCCAGAAAGTAATGAAATTGGTAAGCTACAAGGGGTGAGTGGGAATGGGGTAGAAAGAATGAGAGAATGAAATGCTATACAAGGGATCACATTTCATAGGAGTCACACTTTTCTGAGAATGCCTTTTCATATCGCTCTGACTCTTAAAACTACAGTAAGGTTTCACATACCTCCCCAATAAATAATAATGAAAATCAGCCTCTATGTGTCCAGGTACCCAAATGGAACACAAGTAGTAACAAATGAACCCAACTGTACTGCAAATGAAGAACAGGACCACACTGAAAGGTTGAGAAGAAAAGATCTAACCTGATTTAGGAAATCAGTATTTTTGCTATACACAGTAAAGCTAAAAACAAAAAGAACTGTACCCAAACACTATAGTATAGTTAGTAAATTTGTTTCTCACAGGGATTATGGAATCACAATTCTGAAACATCTTTACATGTATACTAGGGCTGAGGAAATAAGTAAATATATTATGGATAATGAAAGACAGGTTTCTCCCTGTTGGAGAAAGGCATTACAAATAAGGAAAGGGAGAAGTCTAGAAAGAAACTAGTGGTACTGGGTTGTAATTAGAATTATCAGGATCATCTTTAATAGGGAGATAGACAGGTCAATAGATGGAGAGAGAAAGGTGCTTGTGTGTGTGTGTGTGTGTGTGTGTATACAGATTTCCTAGCTCTGTCAGCAAACCCTGCAGTCAAATTTTGTTTCTAAATATCAATCTCCAATTAAAAGAACTAGGGCTCTTTGAAGAAATGATGGAGTCTCTCACTGGAGCAAAACGAACTTGATGCATCATGTGGTGCCAAAGAGTAGGTAACAAAATGCTTTTGAAAAAATGATGTGGGGCTTCCCTGGTGGCACAGTGGTTGGGAGTCCGCCTGCCGATGCAGGGGACACGGGTTTGTGCCCCGGTCCGGGAAGATCCCACATGCCGTGGAGTGGCTGGGCCCATGCGCCATGGCTGCTGAGCCTGGGCGTCTGGAGCCTGTGCTCCGCAACGGGAGAGGCCACAGCGGTGAGAGGTCTGCGTACCGGAAAAAAAAAACAAAAAATGATGTGGATATGTCAAAGGACACAAGAGCCTACATGAAGGGGCTCCCAAGGGCCAAATCTGGGATAATTTGGGGGAACAAAATAGTTATAGTAATGAATTATAATCCATAGAATAAAAATAAATATTCATGAGCCCACATTGATATAATAACTGAATAAATAAGAGAAGGAATAGCTCTTCTTTACAGTAGGATTCAAATCATTTAATTCTAATAGAAATCAAATACATCAGCATTACTTGACATCAGCATATTACTTGGCAAACACCAAGTAACAATAGTTGCAGGTAAAGATTATCAGTGGAATATAAAATAATAGGCAAAAACTATGATGAGAAACAGGATATTTGCATAGTCTTAAAGCATGTCCTCCCAAGATATTTACTAATTCCAATGGGAAAAATAGTAACTGTGCAGTGCAGTACCCTGGCAGACCTTAACTAAGTGACCAAAAGTTAGCTCAGCAGCAAGCAACAAGACATACTAACATCGTGTACCCTCTGATATAACACACTGAGGGGAGAACAGCGTCACTTCTGTGGTATTTCTGTCAAAAATGAGTAAGCCAATTCTTACTATAAGAAAACATCAAGCAAACCCAAACGGGAACATTCTACAAAATTATTGGCCAGGACTCTTCAAAAGTATTAAGGTCAGGAGAAATAGAGGAAGACTCCTCCAGACTAGATGAGACTAAGAAAATATGACAGTTAAATGCAGAATGGGATCCTGGATTGGATCCTGACCTGAAAAAAAGACTTTAGTAGGACAATTGGCAAAACTGAAATACATTCTTTTTTTTTTTTTTTTTTAAGCAGAGGTCTTCTTAGAAGCCCATAATTTATGTATTTATGGCTGTGTTGGGTCTTCGTTTCTGTGCGAGGGCTTTCTCTAGTTGTGGCATATCGCTCCCTGCATTGGAAGGCGAAGTCTTAACCACGGGACCGCCAGGGAAGTCCCGAAATACATTCTTTATATTGGATAATAATATTGTAGCAATGTCAGTTTCTGGTTTCCATAACTGTACTATGGTTATGTAAGATGTTAACATCTGGGGGCTTCCCTGGTGGCACAGTGGTTGAGAGTCTGCCTGCCGATGCAGGGGACACGGGTTCGTGCCCTGGTCTGGGGGGCTCCCACATGCCGCGCAGCGGCTGGGCCCGTGAGCCATGGTCGCTGACCCTGCGCGTCCGGAGCCTGTGCTCCGCAACCGGAGAGGTCACAACGGTGAGAGCCCCGCGTACCGCAAAAAAAAAAAAAAAAAAAAGATGTTAACATCTGGGGAAGCTGTGTAAAGGGTACATGAAATTCAGTGTAGTATTTTTGCAACTTTTTCTATGTCTAGAGTTATTTCAAAATAAAAAGTTAGGTAAATAAATGTACTCTTTGCCCTAAAGGATTTGATAGATTTGATAAAATACTGGCACATACAGTTATAAAGAACATGTGTACTTGAACACCAAAGGGTCACTATTCAATTAGAAGTGCTATGGCTTTATGACGTGATATACATCTTTAAATTTTAAGTGTCATAAAATGATGCTTCTGGACTATGTACAGGTCCTAAAGAAACAAGGCTGGATTAACCTCTGAAACTCAGTTTCACACTTGTTACAAACTTGAAGGCAGAAAAGGTTTGTGTTAATCATTAAAAGGGACATCATAAAGTTAGGAGGAAAACAAAAAAAGTTAGGAGGAGACAGCATGATTTAGTGATTTTAAAGACAATCTGGTATTCATCTCCAAATTATACTACAGAAACAGAAAATTAAAAAATTAATAACCTGCAAGCCTGTGTCTCAGTAAACTATCTTTCTCAGAATCTCTACATGGATCAAAATCAACAGATGATTCCTAAATGTCAACTGAGAAAGAAAGATTTCAGTATTGATGTTCATCTATGCAGAGCAGAATACTCTTGGGGATTGGCTTGCTCAGCCTCAGGACAGAAGGAAATTCTTATTTGAGAAGCCAAGCTTCTACATGTGATAATAAGCATATAGATTTATGAACAGATGAAAAATTGTCTTTGGAAGTGATGTTTACCTTGCTTTTCTATCAGTGATGATCAGCTTCTGTGAGGTCAATTCTGAATTCATTACCCATTAAAAAAATCTTTGGAGGGGAGACATCTGGCAGCACATCTCCCCATGGTGACCTGGTTACGTCTTCAGGAGACCCTCACACTGGCAAAGGAACCCTGACTATCATACTTAAGTATCAGTAAAATTTCAAATTAGTATGAACTGTGTGTCAAGCACATCAACTTCCTTCTTTTTCACAACTACTTTCCCACATCTATGTAACAGAAAACTTTCGCAGGGTCATTTTCTTAACTCTGCCTGAGTAAGATTAACAGACTTAGGCAACCTATGGTTCTCACATTATTCTCAGCACACAGGCAATGCTCTCTTGGTGGCTAAAACAACCCCTAATGTCTTAATAGCAAGTGAATTTATCTTTCTACCCTTGATGTAAAGTTTTAAGAATTGCACCCTGGATCCGGCACCAAAGGAAACAAAAAGTTTCAGACATATACACAGAACAGATCTTCAAGGTAGAGTCAAGAATTGAAATTGAAAATATAAACATTTTGATGAATCCTTAATTCATATTTATTGCAGCTCAGAAAGCTTAACTGAACATAGGGGTTTCCAAAGTTAGTCATTATTTTTATGAGGAACATGGCCCTTCACTGGACCTGATTTGAAAGTATGCAAGGTTATCCAAGGACTTTTACCATGGCGCTTTTTTTTTTTTTTACTTGAAATAGAAAAATAATACCAATCCAGCACAGGCTACAGATGCCCCATGATCTGCATTTGCAAATCCGCTGAGAACTAACACTACAGAAAATATCTGCATTTTAGAAAGGGAGGGTGAAGGAGAAAACACTCCTACTTGACCCAGTTCCTAATTGTTGGTAACTGGAATTGGGCATGACAGCCAACTGATAACTGTCATTTGGCTAATTGTTGAAGCTGATTTACCAGACCTGTCTGGCTCTGCCGGGTACCTCCCCCCTCCACCACCATTCCAAGCATCTCCTAACAAAGCGGGACCCAAGAGACGAGAAACAATCTTTTTCAAGGCTACTGAAGCTGCACACTTGGCAGAAATCACAAAACTAGCTTTGCTGTCTATTTATAGGCAAACCTAGGGCAGTCATGCTTCTAGTTATATTTTGTTCAGATAGCAAGTTCCTTTTAGGCACTGCAATCATTTCATGAATAATTTTTATCTGAAATTAATTGAGGTAAACTGACATTTCTATACAATTTTAGAATGTATTATGATTTCTATCATGTGTGTAGCTATAATTGCACAATTATCACCTTTAATATATTCCATCACAATGTATCACAGTTGCTTTCAGTTACATGCCAGTGTAAAGTCCATTTGGCTAGATAATAAGTACCTTGCTTTCTCATTCTACTCACAGGACTTCTTAATCCCAAGAAAACTGATATTTTTTTTACCTTCATGTTCAGGACAATACGTTAACTGTTAAGTGGAATTTTCATGCTTATTATCCTTCACAATATGAAAGACAAAAGTTTGGCTAGTATATTTCATAATATATATATAATATATAATATATTATTTGATATAATAATATATAATTTGATATAATATCAAATTATCTTTAAAATATGATCCTTGATTACAGAATCTTCATTCTTTCATCTTAAAAATTGTGACAGAACAGTATACTAGGTCACTCGAGGACATTAGACAAAATATTCTTATTTGAAATACTAAAATTTATTCATTCGTTTGTTCATTCACTCAGTAAGTATTTACAGAGAACTGTAACAGGCACTGCTTAAGACACTGAGGATTTAGCAATATTCTAGAAAAAAATCTCTGCCTTTGGGAGCATTCTAGTGGAACATAAATCAATAAGTATGTAGCATAATGTTGGAAAAGTTCTAAAAAGAAAATGAAATCCAGAGTAAGAGTATAAAACAGCACTGCCCAATAGAACTTTCTGCAATGATATATCTGTATTGTCCAGTATGGTAACCACTGCCCAGGTGTGGCTAATGAGCTCTTGAAATGTGGCAATATGGCCAAAGAATTAAATTTTTAATTTTATGTAATCTAATCAATGTTAATTGTCACATATGGCTAGTGGCCTCCATGTTGGACAGCGCAGGGATAGTCAGGCAGGTGGGGAAAGAGGGAGCCTCACTTAGAGAGGACGATCAGAGAAGGGGGTGACCTTTGAGTAGAGACCCGAACAAAGGAGGGGGTGAGCCAGAACCTGGCCTTTCCCCAGAGGAGCAAAGCTAAACTGAAGTGTTGCTAAGCAAGAATTACAGCATAGCCACGGCGTGTCTTTAAAGACTTATCTGAGGCGGTTCCTTAAAGTCTCCACGACAGCACTAAGAGCTGAATGCTCCAGGGAATATTTAGACATAATTTAACTTGGAGGAAGGAAAGGGTTGTCAAATGGCCTATCACTAAAACCCATCCTCCCCAAGGAACTACTTTATCTTCTTTGAACATATAATAAAAATCATTTGACCAACTGTATTTCTCTGTTGCCTCAGCTGCCAGGAAATTCAGCGTTAAATGCTCTGTAGCAATGAACTAAAATACCTTAAGTTTCTGGTATAACTATCTCCTGTTTTCTCTACACTCTTTTGAGGTGTATTTACCCCCACTGTATTGGTTTCTTTTATTTTAATCTGCTTCAAATACTTTTGGAGTAGAAAGGATATAAGTTATAATCCCATCAATGGTTTAAATGATGTTTAATTACCATTTGTTGTAAATTAAGTCTTAAGGAAAGTCCAAGTTAAAGAATGAAGTTTGAGAGTTTAAGAGGACTAAAAGCTCTACTAAGGATTCATTCTTACTCTGAGGAAAACAATGAGCCCATAAAGCACACACACACAAAAAATAGGAATAAACTAGCTAAACTTGTTTGAACTGGCTAAGAAACATTTCCCAAGCCACTATATTCCAGCAGCAAAGTGTCTTAGAGGGTACGGTACAATTAGAAAAGAAGGGATCACTGTAAGTGAGACAATCCAAAAGTAACCAGCTGGGAGAAATCCGTTTCCATGGCTCACATGGCTCAAACCTTATTAGGAGCCATAAGGTTTCCCTGACAGAATGAAGCCTGATCCTTGAAAGGCACAGGTACTCATAAGAGGCAAAAGAGGTTAAAGACATGGGCTCCTGAGCTGGACCAACTCTGCCACTTACTCATTGTATGACAATGAAGTTACTTAACATTCTGTGCCTCAGTGTTCTCATCTGTAAAATGGGGATAAAAATTTCTATCTGATAGTGTTGTTTTGAGGATTAGAGAAAATCTGTGTATCACTTGGAGCAGTTCTTGGTGCAAATACAGTAATTCCACTGTAAGTACTGGCTGTTAATTGTAGGAAAAAGATGAGCTTTGGAATCAAATGTATTTGGGTTTAAATCTGCCTCCTCTGCAATCTTTGGCAAGGTTTTGAATTTCTATGTCTCAGTTACCAAATGTGGAAAATGCATAATAATGTCTACCTTAAAAAAGTAAAAACAGACTAGGTCTAAAAGGTAAGGATATCAGATAAGAGGTATAAATAAAATCCACAGTAAATGCTTATTAATATCAGTCTCCACCCTCTCTCCCCACCCAACACTGACAGGCTGCTGTGTCCCGGTGTGAAGGTTCTCCCAGGCCTGTGCATGACTCAGCAGGCCGTTCACCTCTCCACGGAGAGCAGCTCCCCACACATTTCTGAAATACTGAACCTCTTACCAGAAAGGGAACTCTGATGTATCTTTTTTCTTACTAAGCCATTAAAAATGTAAAAAGACAAAACACAGAAATTTCTCAAGGCACAGGCCCTAAGGTTGATTTTATCAAAGAATTCCATTTTATCTTCTCTTAGTGAGAACTTTCAACTCTTTCTTAACTTCCCCCATTTTTTTTCTGGCTTTTTAAACCTCACTCCTACCCAGTTATACATTCCATCCATCTGGGAAACACAGGTTATTTCATTACCAATTTTTGATTCTGATTTTTCATTCTGTAAACCATTTTTCATTTATCACAAAAATTAAAAACATGCATTTTTAACTTGATGTGACTGACCATAGGTTTTTTTAAACATCTACCACATAACTGATTTAATCATCATATTACAGGGCTACAAGGCATCATTCTAATAAATAACATACCATATTTTCTATACTTCTTAACTAAATATTCTATGATAGTTTGGTTTAATGCCCCTGATTTTTCCAAATTAAATACCTAATAGCCTATCATTCAAATATATATTTACTTAAAGCCTGGATTTTTTTCTGTCCTTGATGGTTCATAATTGGTACCTTCTGTCTTGCTTAACAAACTCCTTTTTCAACTGTTCAGAGATTTTTCTAAATTTTGTTGCTATATATTGAATATACACAAGAGAAAATTTATAACAAAATATAAGCACAAAAAATAACATCAAAATGAATTTCTGTAGTTTAAGAAATAGACCATGACCCATTAGCCTCAAAAGCTTCTGTCTACCCATCCTATCTCCCTCGCTGCACCCCAACCCCTCCCCAAGTATTTACCATTTTCCTGCTTTTCTTTATAGTTTACCATATATGTATGAATTTGTAAATAACATATTATTTAATATGGTTTGTTCTTAAAATTTGTATAATGGAATCATTCCATAGGCATTCTTTTGCAATTTGCTTTTTAAACTCAACTTTAAATTCCTACAATTTATCCAATTTGATTAGTGTAGCTATCGTTCATCTATTTTCATTGTTATAAAGTAGTCTTCTGAATAAATATATACCCCATTTTAATAATCCATTCTCCTAACAATGGATGATTGGATCCACGGCATCCAGTTTTTTGCACATCTCCCTGGCTAGTACTTCTCAAAATACATTTTGTGAAGTAACAGTTTTATGTCCAATCCTTGGTGGACTAACACTTTTGCAAAATACAATAAAAATGGGTTACTGTAAGCATACGTCTACAACATGACACAGCCATTTCATTCCATATAGATTTGTACACAAATGTTCACAGCTTTATTTGTAATAGTAAAAACTGAAAACAACTGAAATGTCCATCAACAGGTGAATGGATAAAAGAATGTGGTATATTCATACAATGGAATACTACTCAGAAATAAAAAGGAATCTACTACTGATACATGCAACATGGTTGAATCGTAAAATAATTATGCTGAGCAAAATAAGTCAGACAAGAGTAAGAGTACATACTGTAAGATTCCATTTATGTGAAATTCTAGACAATGTAAACTTATCTACAGTGACAGAAAGCAGATGAGTGGTTACTCTGGAGAGGGTGTGTGTGTGTGTGTGTGTGTGTCTGTGTGTGTGTCTGTGTGTGTGTCTGTGTAGGTGGGGAGCTTGAGGAAGCAGTATAGAGGCGAAAAAGGAAGGATCATGATGGGGCACAAAAACATTTTAGGCACTGATGGATAAGTTCATTATTTTGGTCATGATAATAATTTCACAAATTATGCTTATGTCAAAATTCATCAAACTGTACACTTTAAATATGTGCAGTTTGTTGTATGCCAATTATACTTTAATAAAACCATGTAAATAGTAAATTACTAGAAAAATATTAGAAGAAAAGCACAAAATATAAGCCCCAATGATTTTTAAAGACTTTTTTTAGAGCAGTTTTAGGTACACAGCAAAATTGAGAGGAAAGTACAGAGATTTCCCATATACTCCCTGCCCACACACATGCATAGCCTCCCCCACCAGAGAGGTACTTTTGCTACAATTGATGAACTTACATTGACACATCATAATCACTCAGACTCCATTTTACATCAGGTTTCATTCTTGGTGTGGTACATTCTGTGGATTTGGACATAGCCATAATGACATGTATCTACCATTATAGTATCATATGGAGCAGTTTCACTGCCCTAAAAACTCTCTGTGCTCTACCTATTCATTCCCACCCTCCAATCCCCTGCCAACTACTGACTTTTTCATGGTCTCCAGAACTTTGCCTCTTCCAAAATGTCATATAGTTGGAATCATACAGTATGGAGCCTTCTCAGATTGGCTTCTTTCATTTAGTAATATGCATTTAAGCTTCCTCCATGTCTCTTCTTGGCTTGATCTCTCACTTACTTTTAGCACTGAATAATATTCCATTGTCTGGATGTACCACAGTTTAGTTGTCCATTCACCTTACTGAAGGACGTCCTTGGTTGCTTCCAAGTTTTGGCAGTTATGAACAAAGCTGCTATAAACATCCGTGTGCAGGTTTTTGTGTGGATATAAGTTTTCAACTCCTTTGGGTAAATGCCAAGGATCATGATTAATGGATCATATGGTAAGAGTATGTTTAGTTTTGTAAGACACCACCAAACTGTCTTCCAAAATAGCTGTAGCATTTCGCATTCCCACCAGCAATGAATGAGATTCATGTGGCTCCATATCCTCACCAGAATCCAATTATCCAATTTTTTATTATTAGATTTAACAGACAGAAAATTATATTTCAATAAATTTAACCAGAACAAACAACATGGGGTAAAAAAAGATTACAAAAACTGTACCATTATTCCCTGAACATGTGATTAATATAAACTACATCTTGACGAAGACCTGTAGAAAATAATGTGCAAACCAGCGCTCGTCCCCGAGTACACTTTTTTTTTTTTTTTTTTTGCGGTACGCGGGCCTCTCACTGTTGTGGCCTCTCCCGTTGCGGAGCACAGGCTCCGGACGCGCAGGCTCAGCGGCCATGGCTCACGGGCCCAGCCGCTCCGCGGCATGTGGGATCCTCCCGGACTGGGGCACGAACCCGCGTCCCCTGCATCGGCAGGCGGACTCTCAACCACTGCGCCACCAGGGAAGCCCTCCAGATACACTTTGAATAGCACTATCCTCAGTCACATGTGTAAGTTTCCCTAGCAGTGCTTCTCAGCTCTAGGGGCCATTAGAATCACCTGGGAAGTTTTTAAAAACAAAGACACACAGACTCCAACTCCAAATATTCCGAGTTAACTAATTTGGGACAGAGTCAAACATTCTTGGTTCAAGATCCACTTGATGTCTCAAAACTTTTTTAATGGCACTCCTAGGCCAAAAGAAATAGCAAACAATTCCATTTTCTAAATAGTTAGTTCCAAACAACTTACTAAGTCTTTATGTCCAAATGACGTACTAGCTGTCTGAAAAACTAACGTGCAAAAATTGAAAGAAAAAATATTTTAATTTCATTCTTAAATAACCACAATTACTTACGAATGGGATAGGTGCACCTTTAGGCTCTGTACAACTTCTCAAACACTGCCATTTTCATTTCCTTTTCCACATTAATTTTCCTATCGTTTCCTATCTGCTTTTTATTAGAGCAACCGCTGAAAAATCTAGCTTTGCAAAATACTGCATAATAGAAAAGAATGGCGCAAGTCTAACAAGGAAACTGTGAACTGAACTATCTTGAGTCAGTAGTTCACACAGCGTCCAGCAGATGCCAAGTATCATAGTGTTTTCTCGAACATGCAAAACACCCCACGGTCCTCTGGGGGTTTGTGGTGGCGCCCCTGAGCACCTACGCTTACAATTTGGTAACCACACGTCTGGGATAAGGCCTATTTCTGACATGCTCATTTTTAGATTCTAACATAAGGAAGGGTTGAGAACCACTGCCCTAAGGTGTGGGCCAGGAGCTGAATGACTTAGGCTATAGATCACACACAGCTTCAACACTTCCTGACAAGACTGCAGGGTTCTCCAAAGCGGCTGCCCCCATTCACACCGCCACCAACAGTGTCTAAGAGTTCCTGTTGTTCCACATTCTTACTTGACTTTTTGACTTTAAAGTTTTTCCCACTCTGGGGAGCGGGAAATAGTATCCTCTGGTGGTTTTAATTTGCATTTTCCTGATTACTAATGAAGCTAAGCATTTTCATATTCTTATTGACCATTCACATTTCCATTTCTGTGTAATTTCTGTTAAAGGCTTTTTTCATTTTTCTACAGAGTGCTTTTTACCCCCTTTAATAATTTGTCAGCTATACGTATGGCAAATATCTCCCCCTAGTATTTATGCCTTGATTTTTCACTCATTTTACAGTATCTTTTGATGAAGTGGGGTCTCACTGTCTGAAGGATGGTTTCCTGTTTCCTTATTATTTGTCAGTTATATGTATGCCAAATACTTTCTCCCACTTCATGGCTTCTGCCTCTCCCAACTCTTTTAGTGATGTCTTTTGATGAAGTAATGTCCTTGATTTTAAGGTAGTCCAATGACCAATCTCTTGTTTTCTGGCTACCACTTTTTGTGTCTCATTTAATACCCCTCTCTCCTCTAAGGTCGTAAAACTATTCTATATTTTCCCCAAAAGTTTAAAAATTTTGCCTTTCATGTTTATGTCTCTTAATCCACCTGAAATTGACTTCTGTGTATGAAATGAAGTCCAGATCTACTTTAATTATTTTCTATATGAATAATCAATTTCCCTGGCACCATTTAATGAACTGCCCCTCCTTTACATTGATGTCAAGTGCCAAGTTAGCCATAAATCATACTGACATAACTGTGCCTGTTTCTAGGCTATCCCGTAATGCTCCATTGATATTCGTAAGGTATTGAGGTGAGGAGCAGTCCCCTGAGAAAGAAGGGGTACCTTGCATCAACTAAACCTTATTCATTAAGTTATTTAAACCTTGAAATATCTGCATCAAACTGGATGCTGCTTCTAAAGTACACTAACTGCAATCTATTAAATGAAAACACCATACTTCCTAGAAAAGGAGCATATCCATACTGATTTTGGAATTTAGTCAGTGAATACATAAAACCTAGGGTTTTTTTCCTTTTTGTAAGTAATATATGTGATTATTAAAGAAAATATAGTTAATGAAAAAAGCAGAAAAAGAAAAAAAATTACCCACTGCACCCCACCTCCACAATGTACGCAAGTTCAGGACGTCCAAATCTTTGCCCACCATTGCCTACCAGGCCCTTGAGGTCCTGAACACTTGTTCTGACTCATCAGGGTTTGGGCCTCAAGCTAGGATCTGGTCTTCTACCCTCGTGAATTTGGCTCCACCAAAAGGACTGCTTTTGCCCAGGCTGGCAGCCACCCATGTTCCCTCTCCCTTGGCCCTCCTGGTGTTCCTAGTTTTTCTTTCTGTTGCTAGAGTGAGACATACCCTAAGAAATCTTGGGATCAAAAGTGTGGGACAGGACTTCTCTGGTGGCACAGTGGTTAAGAATCCACCTGCTAATGCAGTGGACACGGGTTCGAGCCCTGGTCCAGGAACATCCCACATGCGTGGAGCAACTAAGCCCGTGCGCCATAACTACTGAGCCTATGCTCTAGAGCCCGTGAGCCACAGCTACTCAGCCTGTGTGCCACAACTACTGAAGCGCGTGCGCCTAGAGCCTGTACTCCGCAACAAGAGAAGCCACTGCATGAGAAGGCCACACACCGCAACAAAGAGTAGCCCCCACTCCCCACAACTAGAGAAAGCCCGCACACAGCAACGAAGACCCAACACAGCCAAAAATAAATAAATAAATAAATAAATAAATTTATTTTTTTTTAAAAAGTGTGGGACAGCCACTGTCCCCCAACTGTTGTTTTTGGTCAATCTTACTTCTAATCATTCATCTCAGCCTGTTTTGGATAGGTTAGAAGGTAGTCTCTTATTACAACAGCCAGCAAGCAAACTACAGAGACATTAAAATCAGCAAAAGGAAAAATATATGTGCTCAGTAAGTGATCTCAAAAGAGACTGCCAAGCAGAACATGTCTGTCCAGAAGCAAAACTCAAATGCACACATTTTATAAGTATAATAACCACAAAGAAATTCTTCAACATTTCTTATAGATTCTGGGTTTTTGAACAAAACATGTATAAAATATAGGTAAATTGTTTCTCTGCGTCTTGTCCAATGACTGTTTTTGCATTAAAATGTAGATAAAAGGCAATTACTTCTTAAGTCATCATAAATTATATTCTGGGTTCACAAGTATAACAACAATAAATTTCACATTCCTTTTCCCAATTAAAAATCAAACCTGGGGCTTCCCTGGTGGTGCAGTGGTTGAGACTCCGCCTGCCGATGCAGGGGACACGGGTTCGTGCCCCAGTCCGGAAGATCCCACGTGCCGCGGAGCTGCTGGGCCCGTGAGCCGTGGCCGCTGAGCCTGTGCGTCCGGAGCCTGTGCTCCGCAAGTACCACAAAAAAAAAAAAAAAAAAAAAAAAAAAAAAAAATCAAACCTATCTCCAGAGGAAATAAAATTTTTTTTCTAACTTTCCCTCCCTTTCTTCCTTTCCACCAGCCTTCCTTCCAACAAACATTCATTGAGTGTCTATGCATTTAGGTACCAAATCTCTGGAATGTCAAGACCTCATTATACTGTATGAAGAAATCTGGTGGTTTTATTTTTATGCAAGTCTATCCCTTTAAAAGGTGACTTGTGAAGGCATTCTTACAATTCATCTCAAGAAAATGAACTGAAATCAGCTCAGGCAGTGACCTCACTACAATTCCCCTAGATAAGAGGGATCCCCAGGAAATTATTCCAGTTCAGGGCTCAGAAAAGGAAAGCTTTGTTTCAGAAGAAAGAACTGTAGAAAGAAGATTTTCATTCAGGGAAAGGGTTATTTCACACTATTTCAGGAGAATAAATATAGTAGGCTTTTTGAAACCTAAAGAAGAAGGTAATGAGGGAACATTTCTGATCTTGCAAAAAGGAGTATTGATCTGGAGTTATCAATATGACCTGGATTTTCTTAAAACTTAGTTGTGACTAGGATGGAAGAGAAAAGATCAAGTGACTTTTATTTCTAATCAAGTAAGAAAAGAAAAACGTTTCTTGGACATGTTTCCTTTTTTTTTTTTTTTTGCGGTACGCGGGCCTCTCACTGTTGTGGCCTCTCCCGTTGCGGAGCACAGGCTCGGGACGCGCAGGCTCAGTGACCATGGCTCACGAGCCCAGCCGCTCCGCGGCATGCGGAATCCTCCCGGACCGGGGCACGAACCCATGTCCCCTGCATCAGCAGGCGGACTCTCAACCACTGCGCCACCACGGAAGCCCGGACATGTTTCCTTTGCTCTGTACGTGGACACAGTTCTTACTGGTTACCAAAGTGAATGAAACATATGTTTTGAATGTGTCTTCTCCCCATGTAAAGCAACGTGATCTTTCACTTGAATTTTAAAAAATTGCCTCAGCCTATTAAAGACTCAAATATAAGCCATGACACCATAAAACTCCGAGAAGAGGACACATAGGCAAAACATTCTCTGACATAAATCGTATCAATGTTTTCTTAGGTCAAACTCCTAAGGCAGTAGAAATAAAAGCAAAAATAACAAATGGGACCTAATCCAACTTATAAGCTTTTGCACAGTAAAGGAAACCATAAACAAAGTGAAAAGTCAGCCTACAGACTGGGAGAAAACAGTTGCCAAGAATGCGACCGACGGATGTCGAAAACAAGATGGCGGAGTAGAAGGACGTGCTCTCACTCCCTCTTGCAAGAACACCAGAATCACAACTAGCTGCTGGACAATCATCGACAGGAAGACACTGGAACTCACCAAAAAAGATACCCCACATCCAAAGACAAAGGAGAAGCCACAATGAGATGGCAGGAGGGGTGCAATCACAGTAAAATCAAATCCCATAACTGGTGGATGTGTGACTCAGACTGGCGAACACTTATACCACAGAAGT
This sequence comes from Physeter macrocephalus, assembly GCF_002837175.3. Lineage (NCBI taxonomy): Eukaryota > Metazoa > Chordata > Mammalia > Artiodactyla > Physeteridae > Physeter > Physeter macrocephalus. Next base: position 78,478,763 of record NC_041219.1, on the reverse strand, counting down.
CCACCCACTGGAGTGGAGGTTCTGAGCCCCACGCCAGGCTTCCCAACCTGGGGGTCCGGAAACGGGAAGAGGAATTCCTAGAGAATCAGACTTTGAAGCCTAGTGGGAATTGATTGCAGGACTTCGACAGGACTGGGGGAAACAGAGACTCCACCTTGGAGGGCACATGCAAAGGAGTGAGCGCATCGGGACAAAGGGGAAGGAGCAGTGACCCCGGGGGAGACTGAACCAGACCTACCTGCTACTGTTGGAGGGTCCCCTGCAGAGGCGGGGGGTGGCTGTGGCTTACCATGAGGAAAAGGACACTGGCAGCAGAAGTTGTGGGAAATACTCCTTGGCGTGAGCCCTCCCAGTGTCTGTCATTAGCCCCACCAAAGAGCCCAGGTAGTCTCCAGGGTTGGGTTGCCTCAGGCCAAATAACCAACAGGGAGGGAACCCAGCCCCACCCATCAACAGTCAAGTGGATTAAAGTTTTACTGAGCTCTGCCCACCAGAGCAACAGTCAGCTCTACCCACCACCAGTCCCTCCCATCAAGCCTCTTAGGTAGCCTCAACGACCAGAGGGCAGACAGCAGAAGCAAGAAGAACTACAGTCCTGCAGCCTGTGGAACAAAAACCACATTCACAGAAAGATAGACAAGATGAAAAGGCAGAGGGCTATATACCAGGTGAAGGAACAAGATAAAACTCCAGAAAAACAACTAAATGAAGTGGAGATAGGCAACCTTCCAGAAAAAGAATTCAGAATAATGATAGTGAAGATGATCCAGGACCTCGGAAAAAGAATGGAGGCAAAGATGGAGAAGATGCAAGAAATGTCTAACAAAGACTAGCAGAATTAAAGAACAAACGAACAGAGATGAATAATACAATAACTGAAATGAAAACATTCGAATAATGGGGGTCCCAGAAGGAGAAGAGAGAGAGAAAGGACCCGAGAAAATATTTGAAGAGATTATAATCGAAAAATTTCCATAACATGGGAAAGGAAATAGCCACCCAAGTCCACGAAGCACAGCGAGTCCCATACAGGATAAACCCAAGGAGAAACACACCGAGACACATAGTAATCAAACTGGCAAAAATTAAAGACAAAGAAAAATTATTGAAAGCAGCAAGGGAAAAACAACAAATAACATACAAGGGAACTCCCATAACGTTAACAGCTGATTTCTCAGCAGAAATTCTACAAGCCAGAAGGGAGAGGCATGATATACTTCAAGTGATGCAAAGGAAGAACCTACAACCAAGATTACTCTACCTGGCAAGGATCTCATTCAGATTCAATGGGGAAATCAAAAGCTTTACAGAAAAGCAAAAGCTAAGAGAATTCAGCACCACCAAACCAGCTCTACAACAAATGCTAAAGGAACTTCTCTAAGTGGAAACACAAGAGAAGAAAAGGACCTACAAAAACAAACCCA
>NC_041219.1:78473697-78476997 GCF_002837175.3 Physeter macrocephalus | reverse complement strand
AGATATAACAATTATAAATATATATGCACCCAACACAGGAGCACCTCAATACATAAGGCAACTGCTAACAGCTATAAAAGAGGAAATCGACAGTAACACAATACTAGTGAGGGACTTTAACACCTCACTTACACCAATGGACAGATCATCCAAAATGAAAATAAATAAGGAAACAGAAGCCTTAAATGACACAGTAGACCTGAGAGATTTAATTGATATTTATAGGACATTCCATCCAAAAACAGCAGATTACACTTTCTTCTCAAGTGTGCATGGAACATTCTCCAGGATAGATCACATCGGGGTCACAAATCAAGCCTCGTAAATTTAAGAAAACTGAAATCATATCAAGCATCTTTTCTGACCACAACGTTAGGAGTTTTCTGACCACAACATTAGGAGTTAGAAATCAATTACAGGGAGAAAAACATAAAAAACACAAACACATGGAGGCTAAACAATATGTTACTAAATAACCAAAAGATCACTAAAGAAATCAGAGGAAATAAAAAAATACCTAGGGACAAATGACAATGAAAACACGACGATCCAAATCCTATGGGATGCAGCAAAAGCATTTTCTAAGAGGGAAGTTTATAGCTATACAAGCCTACCTCAAGAAACAAGAAAAATCTCAAGTAAACAATCTAACCTTACACCTAAAGGAACCAGAGAAGCAGAACAAACAAAACCCAAAGTTAGCAGAAGAAAAGAAATCATAAAGATCAGAGCAGAAATAAATGAAATAGACACAAAGAAAACAATAGCAAAGATCAATAAAACTAAAAGCTGGTTCTTTGAGAAGATAAGCAAAATCGATAAACCTTTAGCTAGACTCATCAGGAAAAAAAGGGAGAGGTCTCAAATCAATAAAATGAAAAAGGCGAAGTTACAACTGACACCACAGAAATACAATACATAAGAGACTACTACAATCACTATATGCCAATAAAATGGACAACCTAGAAGAAATGTACAAATTCTTAGAAAGGTACAACCTTCCAAGACTGACCCAGGAAGAAATAGAAAATATGAATCGACCAATCACAAGTACTGAAGTTGAAACTGTGATTTAAAAACTTCCAACAAACAAAAGTTCAGGACCAGATGGCTTTACAGGAGAATTCTATCAAACATTTAGAGAAGAGTTAGCACCTATCCTTCTGAAATTATTCCAAAAAATTGCAGAGGAAGGAACACTCCCAAGCTCATTCTGAGTCCACCATCATCCTGATATCAAAACCAGAGAGAGGTACCACAAAAACGAAAATTACAGGCCAGTATCACTGATGAACATAGACCCAAAGATCCTCAACAAAATACTAGCAAACCGAGTCCAACAACACATTAAAAGGATCATACACCATGATCAAGTGGGGTTTAGGGATGCACGGATTCTTCAACATATGCAAATCAATCAATGTGATACACCATAGTAACAAATTAAAGAATAAAAACCATATGATCATCTCAATAGGTGCAAAAAAAGCTTTTGACAAAATTCAGCACCCATTTATGATAAAAAACTCTCCAGAAAGTGGGCATAGAGGGAAACTACCTCAACATAATAAAGGCCACAGCAAACATCATTCTCAATGGTGAAAAACTGAAAGCATTTCCTCTAAGATCAGGAACAAGACAAGGATGTCCAGTCTCACCACTATTATTCAACATAGTTTTGGAAGTCCTAGCCACGGCAATCAGAGAAGAAAAAGACATAAAAGGAATACAAATTGGAAAAGAAGAAGTAAAACTGTCACTGTTTGCATATGGCATAATACTATACATAGAGAATCCTAAAGATGTTACCAGAAAACTACTAGAGCTAATCAATGCATTTGGTAAAGTTGCAGTATACAAAATTAATGCACAGAAATCTCTTGCATTCCTATACACTAATGATGAAAAATCTGAAAGAGAAATTATGGAAACACTCCCATTTCCCACTGCAACAAAAAGAATAAAATACCTAGGGATAAACCTACCTAGGAAGACAAAAGACCTGTATACAGAAAACTATATGGCACTGATGAAAGAAATTAAAGATGATACCAACAGATGGAGAGATATATACCATTCTTGGATTGGAAGAATCAATATTGTGAAAATGAATATATTACCCAAAGCAATCTACAAATTCAATGCAATCCCTATCAAATTACACTATTAGAGGAAAACATAGGAAGAACACTCTTTGACATAAATCACAGCAAGATCTTTTTTGAGCCACTTCCTAGAGTAATGGAAATAAAAACAAAAAGAAACAAATGGGACTGAATGAAACTTCAAAGCTCTTGCACAGCAAAGGAAACCATAAACAAGACGAAAAGACAACCCTCAGAATGGGAGAAAATATTTGCAAATGAATCAGATGTCGTACATATATACAATGGAATATTACTCAGCCATAAAAAGGAACGAAATTGGGTCATTTGTAGAGACGTGGATGGATTTAGAGACTGTCATAGAGTGAAGTAAGTCAGAAAGAGAAAAATAAATATCGTATATTAACGCATGTATGTGGAACCTAGAAAAATGGTACAGATGAACCGGTTTGCAGGGCAGAAGTTGAGACACAGATGTAGAGAATAAACGTATGGACACCAAGGGGGGAAAACCGCGCTGGGGTGGGGATGGTGGTGTGCTGAATTGGGCAATTGGGATTGACACGTATACGCTGATGTGTATAAAATTGATGACTAATAAGAACCTGCGGTATAAAAAAAACAAACAAACAAACAGAAAAACAACTAATACTAAACTTTCTTTGGGTTATTTGTATGGAAATATGTTAATATAAATGTTTCAGACATTACATGAAATTTCTAAAAATCTTATATGTTCTGGAATAATGTTATAAGTCATAATTCTAGTTATTACTTTAAAATGTATATCTCAGAAATAACTAAATTTCCTTGTCAATTGCATTATTATGAACTTTCTTCAAATCTTTAACCGTGGTCATTTTTTAAGTCTTTTGTCATTTACAGACAGTTCTGGGTGTACTCTGATGCCTTTGCAAAAATGTTCCTATAAAAGGGTTTCATCTTCAAGGAATTCATGGAAAAGACTCTGACAAGTACAGGTTTCTGGTAACTGAGTATACTGCTGAACTGAATGAATAAGCATTTTCAGAACTCTAATGGAAAGTGCTAACATAGGGAGGGTGGAAGGGAGGGAGAAGCAAGAGGGAAGAGATACGGGAACATATGTATAACTGATTCACTTTGTTGTAAAGCAGAAACTAACACACCATTGTAAAGCAATTATACTCCAATAAAGATGTTAAAAAAAAAAAAA
>NC_041219.1:78434688-78473558 GCF_002837175.3 Physeter macrocephalus | reverse complement strand
AGTATGAGTGTGTTTCGTGTTTGGTAATTGCAATCATTGTTGATTTTGTTGTGGTCATCCATTTACAATGCTTGGTGTCAGTTTATTTATCTCTTGTAAAAATAAAATACAGAGTGTGTGTGTGTGTGTGTGTGTGTGTCTGTGTGTGTGTGTGAAAAAAGTAAATAAATTAATTTTTTAAAAAAAGAATGCTACTGACAAGGGCTTAATTTTCAAAATATACAAACAGCTCACAAAACTCGATAACAAAAACACAATCAACCCAATCAAAAAATAGGCAGAAGACCTAAGTAGACATTTCTCCAAAGAAGACATACAGATGGCCAAAAAGCAGCACATGAAAATATGTTCAACATCGCTAATCATTAGAGAAATGCAAATCAAAACTACAGTGAGGTACCATCTCCCACTGGTCAGAATGTCCATTGCTAAAAAGTCTACAAATCAATACTCCGTAATGGCCTATAAAAGTCTAAAAAAAAAAAAAAAAAGTGGATATATGTATATGTATTATATAACTGATTCACTTTGCTGTACACCTGAAACTAATACAACATTGTAAATCAACTATACTCCAATAAAAGTTAAAAAAAAAAGTCTACAAATAACAAATGCTGGAGAGCATGTGGAGAAAAGGGAACCCTCCTATACTGTTGGTGGGAATGTAAATTGGTGCAGCCACTATGGAGAACAGTACAGAGGTTCCTCAAAAAACTAAAAATAGACTTGCCATATGATCCAGCAATCCCACTCCTCGGCATATATCCAGACAAAACTATAATTCAAAAAGATACATGTTCATAGCAGCACTATTTACAAGAGCCAAGACATGGAAGCAACCTAAATGTACATCAACAGATAAATGGATAAAGATGATGTGGTATATATACACTATGGAATACTACTCAGCCATAACAAGAATGAAATAATGCCATTTGCAGCAACATGGATGGACCTAGAGATTATCATACTAAGTGAAGTGAGTCAGAAAGAGAAAGACAAATACCATATGATATCACTTATATGTGGAATCTCAAATATGACACAATAGACTTTTTTACGAAACAGAAACAGACTCACAGACATAGAGAACAGATTTGTGGTTGCCAAGGGGGAGTGGGGATGCAAGAGAGATGGATTGGGAGTTTGGGGTTAGGAGATGCAAACTATTGTATATAGAATGGATAAACAGCAAGGTTGTACTGTAAGCACAGGGAACTATATCCAATATCCTATAATAAACTATAATGGAAAAGAATATGAAAAGGAATATATATATGTATAACTGAATCATTTTGCTATACAGCAGAAACTAACACAACATTGTAAATCAACTGTACTTCAATAAAAAATCAATTAAAAATTGTCTCAGGGCTTCCCTGGTGGCGCAGTGATTGAGAGTCCGCCTGCCGATGCAGGGGATACGGGCTCGTGCCCCGGTCCGGGAAGATCCCACATGCCGCAGAGCAACCAAGCCCGTGAGTCACAACTACTGAGCCTGCGCGTCTGCAGCCTGTGCTCTGCAACAAGAGAGGCCGCGATAGTGAGAGGCCCGCGCACCGCAATGAAGAGTGGCCCCTGCTTGCCACAACTAGAGAAAGAAGACCCAACACAGCCAAAAATAAATAAATAAATAAATTTTTAAAAATAAATAAATAAATAAAAATAAAATATCATGCATACTTGTTACTCAGAGATTTGTGTTAGAGAGTTACAGCTCGATGATACAGGTGGAGGCTAGTCACAATTACCTAGGACTGGAAGATGCTAAGACTATAAATCCTAACTCATGCTGTTGAAGGCTCTTTCTTACCTATGGCTGATCTTGTACCTTGTCATCATAAAAGTGTCTTAACTAGTTTGCAGCAAGTTACTCTGAGACATCCAGACTTCATAAGGTTAATCCTATTTCTTGGGAAATATAGTCATTAATTTTGAAGGTATACATACCAATTGGCTGTCAAGGAAGCTGTCTTCAAGTCTCTATATGTACCCCCCTTGGTAAAGTGCTGAAAATTCCTTTGTCAATAAGAAAACATTAAAGGTTTTGTCCTTTCGGCCTGATTGCAGTAATCTGATAACCATAAGCAGATTCTTTTCTTAGAACCAGTACTAAGATGAATTTTTCTTCCACAGGCCCAAATATTTCCACCCTAACCCCTACTCCCATCAATACCTTTAACTTTTAGGGAGAAAAGAGAGAAGTTGAATTTGAGGTACAGACATCAAAGATACAGGTAAAATCTCAGAAAGGAGAAGATGCTTTGCTTTGAATGACAGATGGCTTTTCCTGAGATGAGGAAGACGGCTGGTAAACTTCTAATGTTGGTCACACGTGGTTGGCCTGCCAGATGTTAGTTAACCCTCAACCCATCTCACGCTTCCCTTTGATTTTATGCCTCACCACATCTCTGATCCGCCACAGTATCCAACATGGACAGGGCAGGGCAGGGAGTAGGGGAACAGCCTACAAACAACAAACAGGCTGGTCAACAGTGGGAGGCGAGGCTCGGAAGGTTAGGGTGTCCACTTTGTACATTATTTGGTAACTTCTTTTAACTGAAAATGTGTCCCTTTCAGTCTATATCAAATGCTTCCACATCAAAATGGCCATGTCAAAGCAATAGATGTGAATGTCACGGGACCCTTTTCTCAGGGCACATTCTAAGTTCTAACTTCATATCCTCAACAAGCTGCTCTCAGATCTGTGATTGAAATTCCTGAGGTAAAACTGTGAACCTAAAGACAAAGCTTTTCCTATTGGGCTTCATGAAGAAATAAAAATCATAAGCTTGAGAATAGTTTAATTCAGCCTTAGTTAAAATTAATGAGAGAACTCATGGGTGATAAAGGTATTTAGTGAGAAACTTCAAGGAAAAGAACTTTGACACAGGTTATTTAAGAATTCAGGGTACTTTCTTAAGAGCACATTGAACAGGAGGGTGGGAGGGAAGGAGGCGCAAGAGGGAAGAAATATGGGGATATATGTATATGTATAACTGATTCACTTTGTTATAAAGCAGAAACTAACACACCATTGAAAAGCAATTATACTCCAATAAAGATGTTTAAAAAAAAAAACTCAACAACAACAACGAAAAGAGCACATTGAACAAACACTTAAGCAAAAGGCACAAGTTTCTGCTCTAAGTTTAAATTTGCACATGGCCTGTCTCTGTTAATCTAATACGTAGCTCTTAATGTTGGGTTAGTAATGTCAGGGAACCTCTGTGGTCTGCACTTTCAAACTACAAAGGCTTTAAGCTGTAACTTTAAGAGTATGTATGTTTGTCATAGAAAAACTGAATTTCTTAGAATGTATATTATAGACAAGTGATTGTTTTATATAAAGTTGTAAACTGTTTGAGATAGAAAACAGATTTTGCTCACCCACCTTGTTATAATTAACTCAATGACTATGATTTCATTAACCTCGTTATAATTAACCTCATTCATATACAAACCATGTAGAGTCTCATGCTAGATAGGAAATACATGCTAGACTCACATACTAAGACATTTTCCTGCCAGTTAGATAGTAAAATAAGATAGCATTTACAGCAGATTCACTTACAAGACCACGATGCATAATGTCATTCTTCCATGTACTCGTCAAGGTGTTTGCCCAGGTGAATGGTATATTATTCTAATAAGAGAGCTGTTTGCCCAGATGAGTAAACTGTCCTGATAAACTGATCTGCAGAATTCCCTGAAGCAAATAGTGAAGCTATTTATTAATGTACTGTCTCACCCTTCTGGGCAAGAATTTCCTGGAGTTAAGGAACTCCAGGAAATTAAGGAGTTAAATTTAAGGAGTTAAAGAGTTAAGTTGGGTTTCCCTGGTGGCGCAGTGGTTGCACGTCCGCCTGCCGATGCAGGAGAGCCGGGTTCGCGCCCCGGTCTGGGAGGATCCCACATGCCGTGGAGTGGCTGGGCCCGTGAGCCATGGCCGCTGAGCCTGCGCGTCCGGAGCCTGTGCTCCGCAACGGGAGAGGCCGCAACGGAGGGAGGCCCGCATACCACAAAAAAAAAAAAAAAAGAGTTAAGTCATGTTGACATGGGTGGGCTCATTCTAATACCTCCTTTCCACATGTGAACAACAAATGGTTAAGGAGAAGAAAAAGGACTGACATAGAGGGACGTTCAGCCATAGAGTTTTAGAGATTGGTGAGTAGTCCAAGCCCATAAGTTCACTGTGGAAGAAACTGAAACCCAGAGAGTTTAAATAACCTGCCCAAGTTCATATAGCCAGTTAGTGAGAGTGGACAACACAAATATCTAGACATTTTGCTCCGAATCCAATGTTCTTTTCATTACGTGACTCAGCTCCTTCTTTGAAAGAGTCCTTTCAACATAGAAAAACTTAGTCTTTTATAACACCTGTAAATGGTTCCCAGCATTGCAAGTACCTTTGCAAATGTAGTACAGAGATTTAAGCAAAGTTATCAACTCTAACACACCTCACAAACTTCACAATGAAGAAACTCAGAAATGAATGTGAAGTCTTGTTCATTTTACATTTATTTTATGTCATTGAAGACCACACTTATACTCTGACAAAAAAATGTCCATTCCACCATTTGTTCTTCTGCACTCTATATTTGGAAGCTATTAACATGAACCCTTCATCTCAGTTTGTACTAGAAAAGAACTCTGACTAGTACTCCAATGTCGCAACCATCACCAATGAAACACTATATAAAGATGTAGCTATTTTCTGCTGCTCATTTTTATGTCTCTTAGTCACCCAGAAAGTGTCTAATTTAGACAGTGTGTTGGTTCTATGTTTGGATTGCTGAGATAGTGGGAAGATTTAAATATCATGTAGCCAAAAAAGCTTTCTACTCTCAAGGTTCTGTGGTCGCATAGCCATGTGTGGCCATTTAAATTTAAATTAATTAAAATGAAATAAAATTTTAAAATCAGTCCTTTGGTCACGTATTTATATTTCCACAGTAGAACTGTGCATGTACATTCAGCAATTTCGGGGGTTATGTTATATTTGACCACTTCACTACAAAACGTACATCACTCTAGTAAACGTGCATCATTAAGTAAACCAAAAAGGAAGGTTATATTGGTCAGGACAGGGTAACACAGAAACATGGAACCACAAAATCTCAGTGTCTTAACACAAAGGTTCATTTGTTCTAACCCATAGTTGAAGGTAGATGTTTCTGGACAGATGGTTCTCCTGGATACATTGCCTCTGAGCAGTGACTTGGAGAGATAGGGCCCTCTGTATTCACCCAGTCAATGTTGAGAGAGAGAGAGAAAGAGACAGAGAGAGAAGGGAGGAAGGAGGGAGGGAGAATGGATTTTGTCAGGTGCATGGGAGCTAGGTCTGGACATGCCACACATCACTTCTCCCCATAATCCACTGGGTATAAATAGTCTCCTGGCCCCAAAGAGATGCTGCAAAGGGGTTGAGAAAGTCTATCTTCCTAAAGGCCCAGGAAGAGAATAAAATGGGATGGTGAGTACAGAGGGCTATCTCTGCCAGAAGTCAGCAACATTCAGACCTCATCACAGAAACAGATGAGAATGTATTTACAGCCAGTCTCAAGATTTCATAACTGTAATGGACTGTAACATTATTCAGAAGTATTCCTTGCCCCTCACCACGGAATGATTACACATCCCTGCCCCACTGACGCCAGGTCTGGCTGCATGGCTTGTGGTGGCCCTCTCTGCAGGACTGCACATTCCCAGAGCAGCCATCTGACTGGGTTTGTACGATGTGTGTGACATGACATGCATCCTTTTCAAGCAGAAGCTTTAAGATCCATTGTAAGTTTCCACTCTGTTTTTCTCTCTGCTGAAGGACTAGCAAAGCCTCAGAGAGGGGCTGCTCCTTCAGCTTATGTCTCAGAATGACAGTGACGTGGAACAGAGTCTTAGTTCCCTGCAATGGAGGTATAGCATGAGAGATAAACCTTTGCTGTTGCAAGTCCCTGAAATGCTGGGGGTTGTTTTTGACCAGAGCACAGCTTAGCCTAAGCGACTAATAAGGCATTAAAATCATAGCAGTGGATGTAGCTCTTTAGAAGCATTTAAAAAGAATAGGAATTCTTATGATTTGTGATTAATAATAAAACATTCCTGTGAATGTAGAGAATGTGACAAAAGCAATCATTTGAATTAGGCACAACCTTTACCTTGGGCTAAAATTACTTCCCAGGTCCTGGGGAAGGGACTCTACCAGTGGCTTGAGATAGTGGAGTCGCTGCTTGCTGTGCCAGAGAGTGAAGGCCAGGGAAGGAGGTGGGGTGCAAGGGGCGGGTCTGCTTCTGTGTTCTCTGGCATTATTAGTCCAGGCCCATGAAAGGGTAGAGACTTCCATCTGGATGGAACTTATACATAATAACATGTTCCTAACAAATGATTTATAGATAAATTTCTGGAATTCAACAAATCATATTGAAAACCAAAAATGTGGTTCTGCAGGAATATAGCTAAAAGGAATAGAAAAGTTTATGGCTTTTCTATTAAACCATAAAACACATTTTATGAATTGAAGAAAATTTAGGTTTCATAAAATTTGCAAACAACAATGAAAATCAAGTAATCAAAAGCTGAAAGAGAATTTAGCTATCTAATTTATCTACTTATTTCCAAAGTTTCAGGCAAAAGGAGCCTTATAGCAAAAGGATTTTTATCATCCTTGTTTTGCTTTTCTAAAGTCTAAGTTTCTTTGCTGTTATTTTAAGTAAATTCTCATTAGGTCTTCACCTAGGATGGAAAACAGCCATCTGTCATATAACACTTCAGTTACAGTCAATTACTGATTATTCAAGGCCACAGAGTAGCAAGAGATCAGTGTAATCAGTGTACCATGAAATCAAATCAATAAATATGTTTTCTCTATGCAAGGCACTGCATTAGATACCATCACAGATGATTTAAACTCTTTACAAGAACCTAAAATGTTCTTGGGCTTCAGCTTTGGGCTTCCCTGGTGGTGCAGTGCTTAAGAATCCGCCTGCCAATGCAGGGGACACGGGTTGGAGCCCTGGTCCAGGAAGATCCCACATGCCGCGAAGCAACTAAGCCCGTGCGTCACAACTACTGAGCCTGCGCTCTAGAGCCCGCGAGCCACAACTTCTGAAGCCCGCACGCCTAGAGCCCGTGTTCCGCAACAAGAGAAGCCACCGCAATGAGAAGCCCGCGCACTGCAAAGAAGAGTAGCCCCCCTTCACCGCAACCAGAGAAAAGCCCGCGTGCAGCAACAAAGACCCAACGCAGCCAAAAATAAAAAAATAAAATAAAATAAAATTAATTAATTAAAAAAATAAAATGTCAGCTTTCTTCAACGGTCCTATGAGCATCAATATTACCATTTTAAAACTAATAGCAAAATGGCCTGAAGGCCTGTAGAAACACAGAAAATAAGAAAATTAACACAGATTTTTTCCAACCCACTGAACAAACAAATCTCTGTGAATGATAGTCACCAAACTTCATGATAACACTTTTAACTCTCCTTCATCTCTAACCTTTTGATTTTCTCAAAACAATTTCTAAAACCTTTATGAATGGAAATACTACAAACCTCATGTAAGTATTTTCTATGCACAGTGCCGAAGAGTGCGGACTGAAAGAGCCTTTTCCTCGGGAATGAATCATCTGCTCAGGACAGAAACACAGATATAAGAAAAAAACTGGAAAACTACAGTACAGAATGTAATTGTCTGTACCATAGGAAATTGAGTTTTTCTCCTTGCCATAAAATCAGAAGGATTTACCACCACCTCTCTGAACCTGGTTGTTAATGATCAGTTTCGAGTTCTACCATGCTATCTTTAAATTCTCCTTTATTTGGAATGGAATAAGTTTAAGTAGCTCTAACAAGCATACACTGGCAACTTTTCACTTGTAGCAGCTAATTAAAAACAGCTGCAACATTAGTCTTTGTAAATACGATGCATCTTAGAGCAATTACTATCATAATTCCACCATACAGCAGGGTTTTACAGTGCAGACACATCAGCAGATACTTCTTCCCCTGCAATCTGCTGTGCAGGGACTTTTTGCTAGCTTTGCTTTTGCTTTGGCTAAATTGATGAGGTACATATAGACGTAAAGAGACAAATTTAATGACACTAAAATTACATAGGTCAGTGTTCTTTTTCTGTTAGAATTATAACAAGTATATCCCAATAATAAGAAGCAAAATTTGCTAAGAAAATTGAATTATGTTTCAAAAGCCAGTGAGTGAGAAATATTTTTTGATAATTAGCTTAGCTGAATTTGAAAATGTGCTAAAACATAATCCTTCCTGTAATGCATAAGATAACCAGCTGTCTTGTTGCATTTATATGCATAAAACGAAGGGCTCCTAATAGTAACTTTAAATGATTTCAAATGTTAATTAGAAAAAACATCAAGTCTAAAAATAATTGTTTTCATTTCATAGCCAGAATTTCTATACACCATGGCATTCAATATGACAAATTAGTAAAAAGTGGAATTTTTAATAAACAACTCTTTAGTTCTTTTATGCATCTATTCAAATGCCAAAAATATTCCTAAATTCATTTGTGATTCCATTGTAAAAAGTAATATTCCAACTTCCACGTAAAGACAGATTGAAAACATTTGTTTTTTCTACCTCCTGAGGCTCCTCTAAAGCTACAGTCGAATAAATTTTCAACTGTGTATGTATTAATAGATACATACATACACACGTACATACAAGAGAACGTGATAGGAACCAACAGCAACAATCTATTAAAAGCTGGGATACACAGGGATGAGGAGTCACTGACATCCCAGACTGAGAAAGCGAATGTCCCTTAATAACTTTACTGTAAGGATTAAATGGGATAATGTATGTTAAAAAAATAAGTGTCCAATAAATGCAAATTTTATTATTAATAAAATGTTTACAAATGGTGATCTTTTGGAAGACGGCATGACATTTGATTCAGCAGGACCATATTAGGAGGAAAATGTAACCTGCTGAGACCAGAGTTGTGAATTACTGAAAGAAAGGCTCTATTTTAGACTCCTCAAGGGGACCGTGTACTTGCAGCAGGATGAGGGTAACCTTGCGTAGGAAATCCTTTGCAGAAGGGAATGAAGAGACCCAAGTGAAAAGCATATTTGGAAATCTGATAAAGTAAAGAAATAAAAAATCTGACCACAGGAAACATCAAGAGAAAGGCCTGACTCCAGAATCATAAGTAGATGTGTGACGGGTGCCTATTTTAAGGCACCTTGAGTCCCTCTTTAGATGGAAGGCTAAATGCAGCTCAGACTCTTCCAGAAGACATTAGAGAATACACCCACACATCTATGAAGAAGGTGGGAAAGCAGACCCAGAAGACATGTCTCAGTGGGTGACTGTAAGGTCCAGACAAATCCTGAGCAGATCACTAGAGCTGACTATCAGGCCAAGGAGTTCAGAAACACTGAAGTCCACATCTGGACGTCAGTCACTGTGCACTGCATAAGGGCAAGGATGTCTAAGAAAGAAATTCTAGTCTGGGCTCAGTTGGGCTCAGTGAATAAACAGGGTTTTGCTTCTTTGCCTGGGGAATCCCAGGGGAATCCTCCACTTTAAGTTCCCCTTTAATCCTACTACAAAAATATGAATTACTTCAGCCTAACACACAAACTGCATATATATTTTTTGAAAAATCAGTAGTATAGCTATGAAAATATTTTGCTTATTTCCATAGTTTTGGTATCAAGAAAGTAGAAATTTAGATTCCTTTACTATTTAACCTACTGTTGGGGTTCAGGATATGCTGCCCGAAAAAATGGTACCTTGGCATATCAAATATTTTAGGATGAAGGAGTTTGAGAAAATGACAGAGGCAAGGAAGGTCATAAAACTCTCATATGAGACATGCCCTCCTCATATGAGAAGAAAGGCACATCCTTCATTCTGGAGACAGAGGGACACAGAAAAATCCAAAGAATCAGGCCTTGCTAAGTTTCCCCCAGCTTACTTCAGTAATCTCATACTCTTTGACCCATCATATTTCTCCACAAATGTCCACTCTTCATCAAACTTGCTCAAAATAGTGAGTATTATAAAAATACTCAGGTTCAATAGTTTCTTCAGGTCTTCACTGCCTGATGAAAGTATCACATAAAATTTATATTGTTAATGTCTTTGTCAGTTTAATTTTCAGATCCTGTTAATGTCTTTGCCAGTTTAATTTTCAGGTCCAGTCAAGGACCCTAAGAGGGTCAAGAAAAGCTTATCCTATCATTAGATTTTAAGCACTGGCACAAATAGGAAGAAAAACAATTTACCTCAAAATGTGTTTTATCTATTTTAAGAAGGGATCAATATTTTTCTATTAGCTTTAACTTAGGTTAATATGGATTGATAAATATACCAATAACAAAAGTTTCTACTTCGTAATGTATACTTCACCTAAAAACTGCTTTTATCATTTATGTAAAATGTAAGTATGTTCTTGGAATTGTTTCTGGTGGGAATGACATCCAGAATCTGGTGTAAATGGGTTTCTCTGCAGAACTGCCTTATCACTCGAGAGGTGGCCTGCAGTTTCTACAGAGGCACAGATTACTTTACACAGAAAAAATGCAAAGCATGGTTGACTTGTGGAGTAACCCCCTCTTAAAGGATTATTTACTTTTCAGTGGCCTTAAAATAACTATGAAGTACTTCGCGTTCTTTTGGTTAATATTTTACACTCTCCAAAACCTATCCCCATCATATGTGGAGAGAAGAGGCTGCTATCTGTTACAAGTGGAGTGCTGTTTTAACTAAGGAACAGCTATTTTCCTAGAAATAAAACCCCTTATACTAAAATGCAAGACAAAACCTCCCTCATCCCAGCTGAAAGGTGCTGAATTGAGTGACCTCCAGATGCCAGCCTGCAGTGCGCCAGGACAGCCGGCAGCAGTAACAGAGCAACTCCCTACAACAGCAGCGGGGAGAGCTGCCCGTCCTTTTACCTACCCGGTCAGTCAGTCGCCAGGCTCCTGCACAGCTTTAGAGACTACTGAGAACCAAACAAGTGGCCACCTGCCTGACTTTCTAATATTTCTGACTTTCTAATAAGTCATGAGATTCTTGCTTCTGTGGTCTGTCTACCAGACACGATATCCTGGAGCAAAGTCTCCAGCATGAATCAAACCCAAGTTAATCAAATTTGAATCAAATCCAATCTTAAATTTCTGTAAATCAGGGACTGATTTGCTTATTTAGCAAATAGATTAGTTCCCTTTAACCCTGGTCCTGTCCTATCTCACCTTTCTGTCCTTTTCCTGGAAACTGCAGCTTAAGTCCCAGTGAGAACTGTGGTCAAGCCTGTTAAGTTGCAACAGGCAGGCTACCAGCATTGCAGTCAAGTGGGTAATACTTTGGCCATGGCCTGTTCTTTTTAAAGCTCATGCTTTGACCTCTTTGATGCTGAGCCCATTCTCTCATTTAGGCTGTGTTCAATGGTGATCTCTTGATATTATGAATCAGAATTATTCTGAGTTCTGAGAGTGACACATAAGAAGCGATTATTCCCCTCTATCAGCCTACTATCTAATTAAAGGTATGACTAAATCTCATGAATTATTCTGAGTTCTGAGGGTGACACATAAGAAGCGATTATTCCCCTCTATCAGCCTACTATCTAATTAAAGATATGACTAAATCTCATGAAATTACAGCTATACCAGGAAGAGTATAATTTAGGTAATACACACTGTAAGTGGTTTAGTAATTGATACCCGTAAAAATAACTTCCGTTTTTCTCCATAAGATAAAAAAAACAAACCAAAAACTGCCCATCATCACACAATCACATTAACATATGCATATATCTACTTTGTGGACAGGGTCATTATATGCATACACTTCTGCAATCTGAATTTTTATTTGATACACATTCTAAACACATCTATATCACTATTTTTAACAGCTGCAAATAATTTCACTAAGCTAATCATTTATACTGTTTATAAATTTTTATCATTATATGGACTTTTTCCAATAATATTATTTTACATAAATATTTAGACTCTTTTAAAATCACTTTTTTCAATATATTTTTACTCGTTTCCCTTAAAAAAAAACAAACAAACTCAACTCCTCCCATTTCTCCTTAGCCATCCTCACTCCTCCAGCCAGAAAACCAGGGTTAGGCATGGACATGTATACACTACCAAACGTAAAATAGATAGCTAGTGGGAAGCAGCCGCATAGCACAGGGAGATCAGCTCGGTGCTTTGTGACCGCCTAGAGGGGTGGGATAGGGAGGGTGGGAGGGAGACACAAGAGGGAGGAGATATGGGGATATATGTATATGTATAACTGGTTCACTTTGTTATACAGCAGAAACTGACACACCATTGTAAAGCAATTATACTCCCATAAAGATGTTAAAAAAAAAAGTGTTATAAGAGATTCAAGAGTGAGTTTAAGGATAAGGAGACAAAGTAGCTTGCTGGTAAGTCTATTTCCCTTAAAGACCCTAAGGTTTCTGGGTGAAGAAACCTTGTCTTTTCATCTCTATATCACCAGTACCTAGTATAAAAGCAAACTAATCCCTCCCTCTCACAAAGATCCCAGCAGCTTGGTGACTCCAGCTAACAATAATCAGGATGCTCCACCAGCCACTTACTCTGTCCTCCTCGGGTAAATGGTCCTTCTAGACTTACCACATGGAGGCAGATAAAAGCCAGCCAGTAATGAATACATTAGCATTCAGTCCTAAGTAGAAACAAATATTAAAGTAAGGAAAGGAAGAAGGTAGGGAAAACTGATGCAAAGAAGGGAGAAGGGAAGGAAAAATCTGTCTTAAGGACTAGTGCTCAGTTCCAGCAGTTTTAGTACTATAAGTTTAAAGATACAAATATACAAATAAAAAAAGAAAAGCATTTATATTGCTAGCTCATCCGTAACTGTGACATAAGCCTTACTATTTACTCCAGATGGGTAAGAATAAAGGGTGCCCTGGGTGAGGTAATGTGGAAGAAGAAAAAAGTACTGAATGCTGTGTGTGCAAGATCTTAAGTTATAAAGGAAAGGAAAGCATCAAAATCTTGTTGTGTGTGGGAATACTGCATATCATACTTCCTAGGGACCTAATTTATGATGTGATTACATTTTTAAAATGACAGTAAAGGCTTAATTTCTAGTTCCCACTACATCCCCATCAGGGGTTGGCTATGGCTCTCACAGTAGGCTAACAGACCTGCCCTGCCTGGAGCACTGCCAACCATACTGGCAGAGGGAAGAGAGAACACCGCACATCATACAAGTGCCCCTAAGTCTCCCACTTGAAAAGGACATCTGTCTCACATTTCAGAGGCCCACACTAGTCAAGCAGCCATGTTTGACTTCAACAGGTTAGGAATGTACAATGTTCCTGTAAGAGAGGCACCCACAGAGAGGGCACAGAATTTTTCAGAACAGTCTTCCATAGAGAACATCTTTGTTTTGATCTCAGTCTCAAAAAATTTTTTCTTATCACTTTACTTTTTTTTTTGCGGTACGCGGGCCTCTCACTGTTGTGGCCTCTCCCGTTGTGGAGCACAGGCTCCGGACGCGCAGGCTCAGCGGCCATGGCTCACGGGCCCAGCTGCTCCGCGGCATGTGGGATCTTCCCGGACCAGGGCATGAACCTGTTTCCCCTGCATCGGCAGGCGGACTCGCAACCACTGTGCCACCAGGGAAGCCCTCATTTTACTATTTTAAGAATGAATTTGGGGACTTGCCTGGCGGCGCAGTGGTTAAGAATCCGCCTTCCAATGCAGGGAACATGGGTTCGAGCTCTGGTCCGGGAAGACCCCACATACCGCGGAGCAGCTAAGTTCGTGCGCCACAACTACTGAGCCTGCGCTCTAGAGGCCGCGAGCCACAACTGCTGAGCCCACGTGCCACAACTACTGAAGCCGGGGCGCCTAGAGCCCATGCTCCGCAACGAGAGAAGCCACTGCAGTGAGAAGTCTGCACACCGCAAGGAAGAGTAGCCCCCACTCACCGCAACTAGAGAAAGCCCGCGCACAGCAACGAAGACCCAACGTAGCCAAAAATAAATAAATGAATAAATTTTTTAAAAAATAAAAGAATGAATTTGGGTGATTATTTTAAATCTTATATTTGAAGGACAAGTCACTTAACCTCTGTGGGCCTCAATTTGTCTGAAATATTATGTGATGGGACTAAATGGGGTTTCCAACCGCGGCAGTATTGACATTTGGGTGTGGCGGCTGCCCTGTGCATTGCAGGGTGCTTAGCAGCATTCCTGGCCTCCACTCCTAGACGCCAGTAGCACCCAGCCCAGATCTGATAACAAAAATGTCTCCAGACACTGCCAAATGTCTCCCTAGTTGAGAATCACTGCGCTAGATGATCTCTTACGTTTCTTCAAATTCTAAAATTCAGTGCTCCACTAATGTATGTTCAAACCAGTAAGACCCTGTGCCAAATTTTAGACACACAAAATATGCCAGTCCAGGAAATAACTATAATCTGTAAAGTGACACTTTGAAAGTAAGGCTTCACTTGCTGTAAACCCAAAATCTAGATCCATGAACCTTCTATTACGCTAACTAAAATTCTGTAATATTTAAAGAATAAAGTACACTACAGGGAAATGAGCAAACAGCATTCCTGTAGAAGGCGCGGAACTAGATCTTTTTATATAAGTAATGTTTAGGCTCCATCCCAAGAAGGTTTTGTTTGTAAGTGGTTTGGACCTATTTTATTTATTGAATTTACATCCTGCCTCTGGCCAAAAGCATCTGAGGCAGCTTGCAAAGAGGCATACATAATAAAAATGGAAAGAAAATAATAAAAATAGGGGGAAATAGGTAACGAACAAGAAGAAACAAATGTTCCAACCATAAAAGTCAGTATCATTTCTGGGACTGTGCATAAAATGTAGCTCAGAATTTCAGGATGTCTAAGGAAAAGTTGGAAATAAAATAGTTATATAATTTGCATTGTCAGAGAAGAAAAATTATTTTCTAGAGAAACGAGGTTTTTCTTAGGATTAAACTCAGAGACATGTTTCATGTAAGAAGGACCCATATTCCATGGTTTCACAGGAAAAGGCAGAAGCATAACTTTTAAACACAATTTGGTGAAGGTGTTTCTTTGGGAAGCTAAAGCAACATGGGTAGTTTTCCAATAAAAGCTATCCAATGACATAGGTGATCCAAGGATGAGATGTCGTTTGCCTACAAGAGTGGTTTTCAAAATGTGGTTGCTGGAGAAAACTTTTCTTCAAAGAAGAGAAGCTTCTAGAGAAGTCTTGTATATACAGCAGATAGAGATAAAGCTGCACCTCTCCTTCCCATCACTGTCTCTCTTCCTCAGAAGGATCCTGTGACAGAGTTCAAAAGCCACTAACCTAGAGAATAAAACTTCAAATGCCTAGAATAGATTCAACAATTCAACAAATACATGTTATGCTCCTGCTAAGTATTAGAGTACATATTGTTTTATATATTATTCTTCGTAAAAATAATTTTTTCAGTTAAACTTTTAATGAGAAAATTGACAGTACCCAGTACAATTCCGACAGAGCCTGCAGCGCTAATTAAGCCCAGGTTCTCAGACTTAACAGAGTTCATCTTCTGTTAAGGAATGAGAGCTCCTGACCAGGATTCACATACAGGTGCAAGGCAGTCCCATCTCCTCAGAACAGACAGGCACAAAGTCACGATTCTTCTCACGAATCTGTTTTGGATCCACTCAGGAACCTGACCTAGTGATTGGTTCACATCCAAAGTTTCTACATTGCTGAGCATTGCTGAGGCAATCTGAGCCTAAAAATTTTTTCAGCACCAATATTACCAGTGACCATCCACTGCTTTGACTTTCTGGCTCCTGTCAGCCAAATGCCAGGTAACTGTTCTCACCTCAGTCTCAAGGACTGCCTCGCACCACCTCCTATTCCTCTCCCTCAAGGTCAGGATAGAGCCACCCTGAGCAGCTGTTTCCCATTCCCTGCCCTTAGACCCTCACCAGGCCTTGTTCCTCAGTCCCGAACGGGGCCCTTCAAAGCAGAAGGCTCACTGAGGCCAAGTCCTACCAGGTAAGTAGAAAACAAGGAACAAGAAACTGCACCAGGAAAAAAGGAACTCTGAATCCTTCACTCTCCCACCAGGAACACAAAAGTATGCATTCTCAGGTTTATCTCACTATTCAAATGTAAATGAAAGGCCCTCCTTGAGAAACAGTGGGAGGTAAGGAAGCCATCTGACCAAGAACTATAGCTTGCAAAAGCTCAGTCATGTGTTAGTAGCTAGTTCTAAAATACATTACATAATCTGATGTAACTGACAGCATGAATAAGCCATAGAATGCAATCCTGTAACTAATTAATACTAATAAAGTATCAGAGCAGTCTGATACTTCTCATTTACACGTTGAAGAGTGTCTATCAAACTTATCTTTATCAGTTGGTATTGTGAATTTCTCCTCCATAATAGGTATAAAAGATAGACATTAAAAAATATATCCAGGGCTTCCCTGGTGGCGCAGTGGTTGAGAGTCCGCCTGCCGATGCAGGGGACACGGGTTCGTGCCCCGGTCCGGGAGGATCTCACGTGCTGCAGAGCTGCTAGGCCTGTGAGCCATGGCCGAGCCTGCGCGTCCGGAGCCTGTGCTCCGCAACGGGAGAGGCCCGCGCGTACCGCAAAAAAAAAAAAAAAAAAAAAAAAAAAATCCAACTTTCAATAATAACAGCAAACACTTACATAGGCCCTATTATGAGCCAGGTGTTGTTTAGAGGGAAGAAAATACATTTATTTATATAAATACATGCCATCTCCTTTTAACCTTAATATTATGAGTACATTATTATTTCCTTTTTAAAGGTGAGGAAAGGAAGTTGTTACTTCCGCAAGATCAAAAAGCTAATGAGTGGTAGGGCTGAGATTGGTTTGCGGACATTTGGTTCTGTCCAAAACGTCCATAAGCCATTTGGTCCACGCCAAAAGGTCCTTGATGTTTGGTCCTGTTCAAACCACTTAGCACAAACCGAATATGCTCACGGACATTCTGGATCAAATTTCAAGCACTTTTTGGCATGGACCAAATGGCTTATGGACGTTTTGGAGAAAACCAAATGTCCTGCAAGGCTGGGATATGATGCAAGGAAGCTGGGCTGCAGAATCTGTGCTCTTAAACACTACAAAAGACTCTTTCTGGGTTTCACAAAGACCTGACATTAGGAAGATCAATGTCAAGTAAGAATGATTCTCAGCTACTTCCCTATAATTGCTATGTGCCCGTAAAAGGGGAAATAATTCTAAAGTCTGAGCAAAACATGAATATATATGAATAACTGCAACAGGCCCAAATCCTGTTATCTATTCTCCAGTCCGTCATAAATGCATGTTTGCTTTTCTATCTCAGAATATTGACAATAATTTTATTTCTTATTTTCATTTCATTCCAATAACACAGCTTTCATACATTTATAAATTAGGTAGTAGCTGAAAATATCTGATTATTTGGTGATCTACATAACCTAGACTTGACTCTGGAAAAAAGAAAAGAATATTTAGAATTTATGATATGGAATCTGAAGCTTCATTTTTAATTGATTTAAAACAAGTTTATTATTTCCTTATGAAAATAATGCATGTTATGGTAAAAATTTTTAAAATACAATCTGAGAAAAAGAAAGCTAAAACTCATGGCCCAGTGAAAACCAACGCAAACATTGTGGTGTACAGCTTTTTAATTTATTTCTATGCTGATACCAGCTACCACTTACCGGGCATTTAAAGACTGTAAGACACCATGCCAAGCACTTATTATGTTTTCTCATGGAATTTTCATAAAAACCTAGAGGGCAAATATTATTATTATTCTCAATTTTTTGGTAACAAGAGTAGAAAGGTCTAGAAACCTCAGTCAAGGGTTCCAACCTAGGACTACAGGGATTGCTGATACTATGATCCCAATGAGGCAGGCACCCCATCTATAACCCCACTTTAGGCACTGTGTTCAGTAGAGGCTTAACAAATGTGGTTAGCTTTCACTTCCCCCAATTTTATCCCTTTTTCCATTTACACACAAGTTCCCTGGTTTACTTTAACTCAAGATTCCTCAACTTGGGCGGTAATGGCATCGTTGGCTGAATCACTCCTTGTTGTGGGGACTGTCCTGTGCAATGTAGGATGTTTGGAGGTTTAGCAGCATCCCTAGCCTCTACCCACTAGATGCCAGTAGCCTTCCCCTAGTTGTGACAACCAAAAATGTCTCCAGGCACTGTGGGAGGGGGAGTGGGGACAAAACAGCCCCCAACTGAGAGCTACTGCAGTTTCATAAATTGTAAAAATTTTTGAAAACTCATAGCCTGATTAAGATAGTCTGTTAACTGAGATACAATTTTCTCATAGAAACAATTCAATAAAGATTATCCATGAATCTCCTTTTACAAAGAGCCCCTTCAGAATTCTTGAAGGGGTTCACATGTACTTCTCTCTAGTTTCTAGGTATTCTGCATCATTTTACTGTGTTTTGTTTTTGAATAGTTGAATCCCTGCAAATCTTCAAATCAGTCAAGTTATAAATTAGCTTGAGGCTAATTGCCAAATCCTCTTAAAAAATAAATTTTAACAGAGTATCTCCTCAAATACTTTTATACAAATCTGGTCAATTCCTGCGGTCTCTTTTCAAATATCGCTTCTAGTAATTCTAGTCTTTGTTTTCATAATACTCTATGAGTATATACACACTCTCTATATATGATATCATGAGTATATATACTCATGAACCCAATTCATCTTTATTGCAGTTCCTCTGAGTCTGAAGTAAAATTCAAGCTCCCAAGGAATGCTTTGTCTAACCTGTCATCGTCCCCCCCCCTTTGGATCTTTCTCTAGGGGAGATCTGCCCCTGGTTCAGCAAAAGCAGTGTCATCTAATTATGCCCCTATGATCCTAGACTTGCCATTTCACCTACACTGTCAGAATGCACAGCTATCAGGGAGCTCATTAAAAATAATTTTGATGAAGAGCAGAAATACTGACAACTAGCTCCAGTGACCTTCTAAAATCCATTTTACCTCTTGAATTTTTTTTCCCCACTGCAGTAGTCAAATTGTTTTCTAGAGTGTTAATGGATTCACTTTTGTCCTTTGAGGTCCTTGAAGAACAATCTTTCTGTTTATCAACGTGCTATTGAAAGGGGTTTCTGAATCCACACTGCAGTGAATCCACACTGCAGTGTTCCCACTTTGACCCTCACAACTAAGGAACAGAGATAGAGACACATTATATTTGGCTTTCTCTAATTACCCTAATTACCTCTATAACAAATACCATAAAGTTTCATTTGACAACAGGGAGTTTCCCAATCCATTTACCCTCCTCCATGCAGTGAACATTTTGTAGTCTAAAATACCACCTGGTTCGATGTCAATAAAAAAGAGAAAAAAGACAAAATAGATGATGTGGTAGTCAACTATCCTTAGTCTCACTTTTGAACCATATATTCTGATTCATCTTCAGTTTACACAGTGCAAAGGACTGATTGTTAACTGAACTCCTGAGAATTAGTGCATAATAGCCTGGCCATTAAAACTGCAAAAAAAAAAAAAAAAAGTATAATAGCAAATCAATACTATTGATAAAACAAGACAAATTCTATGAAGTGCCAGAGTAATTAACAGAAGCTGCTATAGTAGACAAACCTGTAAATCTAAACAGTTTAACTCAACAAATGTTTATTTCTCACTCAGTTAAGTCAAAAGTAGATTGGATGGCTCTCCTCCAGCTATGTCATCTGGACCACACCCCTCCAAATTCATTTCATTAGGGGAAGAAAGGGACAAAGGAAACATGCTGGCTTATAAGTGACACTAGCAAATTCTGTTCGCAGGTCATTGTCTAAAACTAGTCTCAGGACCCTAACTCAACTAAAAAGGAAGTTGGGAAATGTAAGGGACACATGGAGTATTTGGTAAGCACTAGAATCCATGTTCAAAAGATATTACTATAATACTGAAAAACTGAAAACAGCAACTTTTATATTCCATTTAAATATTATTATCAAGACATTAAAATTTTTCAAGCTCCTAATATAACCTTTTTTCTTTTTTTAAAAAATAAATTTATTTATTTATTTTTGGCTGTGTTGGGTCTTTGTTGCTGCGCGCGGGCTTTCTCTAGTTGCGGCGATCGGGGGCCACTCTTCATCGCGGTGCACGGGCCTCTCACTGTCGCGGCCTCTCTTGTTGCGGAGCACGGGCTCCAGACGCGCAGGCCCAGTAGCTGTGGCTCACGGGCTTAGTTGCTCCGTGGCATGTGGGATCTTCCCAGACCAGGGCTCGAACCCGTGTCCCCTGAATTGGCAGGCAGATTCTCAACCACTGCGCCACCAGGGAAGCCCCCCTAATATAACCTTGAGTGAACAAGCAAGATACAAACTGAATATATATTATCTTTTAAAGAAAATAAAACTATAGGAAAACAACTTTGTTGGTAACTGTTTGTTACCAACAGTTATCTCTGTATAGTATGATTATAGGTAATTTAATGTTATTCTCTATATACTTCCTTATTGTCAAATTCTCCACAATGAGCATGTATTAAGAATTTATATCAATCAAATAAAATTAGAGTATCAACCTACTTCGGTACATTGTGCATAATAAACCCTCAATTACTGCATGAATGAAATGAAAAGGAAACAGGAAGAATTAAATGAGATTTGTTACATTCTTACATAAAATTCTATTACAATGGAATTCAAATTTTATTTTATTTTTTAATAAATTTATTTATTTATTTATTATTTATTTATTTTTGGCTGTGTTGGGTCTTTGTTGCTGCGCGTGCGCTTTCTCTAGTTGTGGCGAGTGGGGGCTCCTCTTCGTTGTGGTGCGCAGGCTTCACATTGTGGTGGCTTCTCTTGTTGCGGAGCATGGGCTCTAGGCACGTGGGCTTCACAGGTTGTGGCACGCGGGCTCAGTAGTTGTGGCTCGTGGGCTCTAGAGCGCAGTCTTAATAGTTGTGACACACGGGCTTAGTTGCTCGGCAGCATGTGGGATCTTCCCGGACCAGGGCTCGAACCCGTGTCCCCTGTGTTGGCAGGTATCGGATTCTTAACCACTGTGCCACCAGGGAAGTTCCCAAATTTTATTTTAAGGGCTCGAACCTGTGTCCCCTGTGTTGGCAGGTATCGGATTCTTAACCACTGTGCCACCAGGGAAGTTCCCAAATTTTATTTTATTTTATTTTATTATTATCATTTTTTGCGGTACGCAGGCCTTTCACTGTTGTGGCCTCTCCCGTTGCGGAGCACAGGCTCCGGACGCGCAGGCTCAGTGGCCATGGTTCACGGGCCTAGCCGCTCCGCGGCACGTGGGATCCTCCCAGACTGGGGCACGAACCCGTGTCCCCTGCATCGGCAGTGGACTCTCAACCACTGTGCCACCAGGGAAGCCCCCAAATTTTATTTTTTAATCAAAGAATCTCTCTTTCCTACTAGAAGACAAAGCTTTGATGAATAAGGGTTAGAATTATAACAGGTAACATTATTGGCAAGTTACCATTAGCCAGGCATGTGCTAAGCATATCACATTCTTTATCTTATTTATTCCTCAAATTCATATTTTGAAACAAGATTATACCCATTTACAGATTTGGAAATTTGGGCACATAGAGGGGAAAGAGGATTTGACTTCAGATAGCATGACTCTGGAGCCCACACTCTTAACCACTACTCTATACATGTCAATTATTTTTTGACATTGAAAAATCATAATTTACATTGCATTCTTCCAAAGATTGCTAAACGAATGTAAACTTTTAAGAAGTAGAATGGATACAGCAGATTGGTGCTTAACATCCATTCTAAC
Source organism: Physeter macrocephalus (assembly GCF_002837175.3). Classification (NCBI taxonomy): domain Eukaryota; kingdom Metazoa; phylum Chordata; class Mammalia; order Artiodactyla; family Physeteridae; genus Physeter; species Physeter macrocephalus. Next base: position 78,451,755 of record NC_041219.1, on the reverse strand, counting down.
TTCTTTCTAATGAGCCTTCTTTCCAGCAGAAGCTGGAATATTAAAATTTGCATTTTCTAAGACTGTATTGCAGGTAGGTTTTTGAGTGCGATTTAGGATCACCGTAGACACACCTGTGTGGGATTTAGCCAGGGGAAGTGAGGCTAAGGTTACGGCTGTTTCTGCTATCCAGCACGGTCATGGAGGAATTTTCCTTCTCGGTTACAGTCCTACCAGAGATTGCAGTGTCAACTCCCTCACTTCGTGGCTGTTGAAGGGTGTGATATGGGGCATCCCTTTACTGTGCATATTATAGCAGGCAGGGCATGGTTCTGGGACCAGCAACAGTATCTGCAGTTTCCTGATCATGGCGGCTTCTTTACTATAGTGGTGGTGGTATAACTCTGAAGCTGACAGCTTCCCAATATCAGAAAACTGAACAAAAATCCATGAAGAGTCACAGATGCATTAAAAAATATTCATCCTGGGCTTCCCTGGTGGCTCAGTGGTTAAGAGTCCGCCTGCCAATGCAGGGGACACGGGTTCGATCCCTGGTCCGGGAAGATCCCACGTGCCGCGGAGCAACTAAGCCCGTGGGCCACGACTACTAGAACCCACGCACCTAGAGCCCGTGCTCCGCAACGGGAGAAGCCACCGCAATGAGAAGCCCGCGCACCGCAACGAAGAGAAGCCCCCGCTCTCTGCAACTAGAGAAAGACCGCAAGCAGCAACGAAGACCCAATGCAGCCAAAAATAAATAAATGATTAAAAAAAAAATATTCATCCAGAGCATTCTATTTGCTAGACACTATAAAGTACTAGGTGATAGGAATACAATGACAAGCAAAATATAAATGTCCCCACACATAGGTAGCTTACAGCCTAGTTGCAGGGGCAGAAATTAACAAAATAATTATACAAATAAATATTTACTTACAAATTCTGATTACTCTTAAAGTTTTGCCTTTCATCTTATTCCCTGGGCAGTGAAAATCATCAAGAATTTCTAGAATTCACATCAACGTACTGAATATTTAGTCCAGTTTATTGATCTTAACCTTCAAACTAAGGTAAGTTACAATCAGGAGTTTAGATATCAAATAAAGACAAATTCAAACCAGTAATGATGACAATGCCAAACTTCCAAGAAGACCTTCTGGCAAATGGCTACAATTCAACAATTACCGTAAGCAAAACTATTCTCTCCTAAAGACAAAGAAAAAATATACAATCATGATGTCAGTGCTGTGGAAAATAACTGGTCATATTGACATACTGTTAATGGAGTCTATGTCTCTGGTTGAATAATATTGATTTCACTAATGTTCTTTCTAGTGTCAGCTCCCTTTCACTTGTCATATGGTATGCCATCTTTCAGCTTGGAAGGATTACTACTCAGCATTATGATGAGTAATGGTTTGGCAATGGGTGTCTTCAGGCTCTTATCTTTTACCATGTTGAGGGGGGGGCTGAGTAAATCATGTAAGATTGGATTTAGGGTAATCTGAAGACATAATTATATTCAAATCATTTTTCTTTCTGGATCTGAGCAGATTACGGGCAATACTGGGTATTACTGTACCATTAAGGCTTCCAGACAAAAGATAAACATATTGCTCGAGTCATAGAGTTAACCTATCCCGTAAAAAGTTTTTTTTAATAAATGATGTTAGATATTTATAAGGTTATATCATAGTCTTGTTGCAAATAAAGATATGGTATGCCATCTTTCAGCTTGGAAGGATTACTACTCAGCATTATGATGAGTAATGGTTTGGCAACGGGTGTCTTCAGGCTCTTATCTTTTACCATGTTGGGGGGCGGTGCTGAGTAAGTCATGTAAGATTGGATTTAGGGTAATCTGAAGACATAATTATATTCAAATCATTTTTCTTTCTGGATCTGAGCAGATTACGGGCAATACTGGGTATTACTGTACCATTAAGGCTTCCAGACAAAAGATAAACATATTGCTCGAGTCATAGAGTTAACCTATCCCGTAAAAAGTTTTTTTTAATAAATGATGTTAGATATTTATAAGGTTATATCATAGTCTTGTTGCAAATAAAGCAAATTTGGATAGAGCTCAAGTACAAGTGAAATATTATCTACCTTCATTTGTTTTAACTTTTAACTATATAAGGGGAAAAAGGAAAAATTAGTACATATATGTATGTGTGTGTGTGTGTGTGTGTGTGTGTGTGTGTGTGTGTGTGAGAGAGAGAGAGAAAGAGAGAGAGAGGGAGAGAGAAAGATCTGAAACTTAATTATACAAAAAGATGTTTCATCATTAACAGGAGAATCTACCCATCTCAGTTTCTTGTACTTAATAAACCTTAGATTGTTGCACGAATGAATGAATGTGAAACACAAAACCAATTTTAGTGGCCCCACTGTATTTCAAGACAATTTAGACTTTCATACCAGATTATAAGAATTAAAACTAATTTGAATCAGCTAGCTCTTCTTAGCCAGATTTAATATTGAAAAACTGATGCCTCCTGATTGTCCAAAATCTATACTGAGGTCCCCCAAAATTTTTTTAAAGTGAGGCACTTCCATTTTCAAGATAAATGAACAAAGCCTCAATAACAGTGGTTACTTTTAACCATATTTATGGAAATATTACTAAAGTGTATGATAGATTTTAAGAGATACCTTAGCTTGAAATAGCTTAGCTTTGTAAAGATAAAGCCATTTCTTAAAAACACAGGGTATTATACACCTCTTGTCAGAAAGGGCAGTGTAAGGCGTGCTGGAAATGTTTACTGCTAGGGGATTAGCCAAAGCTTCCTGGTAAAGGAAGGCTTGGCTCCAGAAGAGGATAACATCCAGAGCAAGCAAATCTAGTGGTTGGGACACGGCAGTGGGAGGGACAATAACCTACCCGTTGTTGAATACCAAGTATGTGCCGAACTAAACCATGTGCTTAGCATGTGTCAGAAGCCATACATACATGTCACCTAAACTCGTTACAACTGGGCAATATCGTCCCCATTTTGTGGGTGAGAAATCCGGGGCTCGGAGAAATCCATACTTTCCAAGAGTGACAACTGGAAAATGGTGGAGCTTGGATTCGAACCTCAGCCTGTTAGGCCAAACCCATCCTACACAAGGAAAGCTCTGTCTTCAAAGCGTGCAGCCGTGTGACTCCTGCTGAAGGGGAACCCCGACTATATCTTGCCAAGTATAGGCAAGATAATTGGGGAAGACTGTCAAAGCACCAGGCAAACAGGCAGAGTTCAAGCCAGAGTCCCCAGCAAGAGGATGGTTAACGTGGGGACTCTTGCTTGGGGGCATATATAAGCAGCAATGATGGCGACACATCAAATACTGGGTCTTTGGCAGCAAGACAATTCCAGAATCCCACCTGCTGGTGAACTGATTCTGCCTGAACACTTCTTGCCAGGACAGGCTTTTGGGACCAAGTTGTCGGTGCTGCATTAACAGATGAAAAATAGTAAAGGCTGAAGCTAACAGGACTGGGAGGACACAGTTGACACTTTGGTTACTGACGTTACAGCAATGCCCAGCAGGGCTACTGGGATGTGTAGCATTAGTGACATACGATAAATAGCCTAGATCACTAGACTTTTTGTAGTTTTTCTCCCTTCCAACCCTGACTTCCTTCCTGCTGGTAGACACTTTTTGCTGTCAGTATGCCTGACTAGCAACTTCTCTGTCCCCTTCTCTCCCCATCTGGCCTCTCCAAAAACATACATCTTACCAGCTAATCTATATGCTAGAAAACTCGTAAACCAAACTTGTTTGATGGTGTACAAATTATACCCATATCACTGGTCCCATTTTTTCATTCACTCATACAACAAACACTTCTTAAGCATTTTTAATCAAGACTGTCAGGCATTGTACAAAGCCCTAGGAAAAGAACACCAAAGACCAAGTTCCTGCATTTGAAGAGCTCATAAACCAGTGGGGACAGAGAGGAGGTACTATAAAATGACACTTTGGGATATTACAGAGGCTTTAACAGAGTTCTGTACGAGTGTGAAAGTTGCATAGAGTCGCCAAGTGAAGCTCTCACGAGACTGATGGGAGGGCTGTTTGCAAATAAAGTACATGAACTTCTCTGCATACAGGGACAGGGGCCAAATATGCCACCATAAGAGTCTGAAGAAGATGAATAGCTAATATTTGTTGAATGCTTACTATGTTCCACAGGTATTCTTTCCACATATTAACTCATTTAGTTCTTACAACAACCTTAACGTGTTGCTATTATTTTTATTTTCCTTTTACATCTGGAAACTGAGCCGCAGAGAAGTTAAATAACATGCCCAAGGTCATACGGCTAGTAAGTGAAAGAGCCAGGATTTAAAACCAGGCAGTCTAATTCCAAATCCCACACCTTAACTACTTAATTATATCACTGCCCCAACCCTTAGCACATAGTAAGGCACCCAATAATTAATGGTCACATTAAAATGAAATAAACTTTGTGACATCTGTTGGCCAAAGGCCTTTTCAGGTACTGAAGGTGCCACTGTAGGGGAGGCCACCCTTATTACCAACTTTACATGTATCTTTTCATTTGGCATCAGAACAACCCTCTGCAGCATTATTATTATCCCCATTTTGCAGATGCAGAGACTGACACAAAGGAAGTTAAACTTGCCCAGAATCACACAGCCAGTGTGATAGTAGATTTGGCCCAGGCAGTCAGTTTTCAGAACCCATGCTCTTAATCATGACAGTGAAGTGAATATGCGAAAACCGGTTTTTTTTTTTTAATGTGAATAGGTGAAAAAGTAAATTTCCAAGGTGAAATTCACTAAGCTGTGACCAGTGAAGACAGGAAAAAAAGGAGAAAGAGAGAGAGATTGAGAGAATACCTAGGAAATAAACTGTCATACCTAGAAGACAAAGAAATGGTGGCAAGAAGATTTGGGATCAGATGCCTCCTAGTACCACCCAACAGGTACCCTTGAGCGTCCAGGAATCTTGTTTCCTTCCAGAATAAGCAGAAAATGTGGGGAGCACCATTGATTTACCACTTTTAATATTTGGACATAGACTGAGCAAGCTTCCATTTGTCCTCTTGTCCCCAAAATGCTTAGAGATAGGTCTGAAAATCTATTAATACAAACTATCCAAATAATAGCACAACACCTGAATTTGCTCCTAGGCAAAGAGGTTTGTCCTATTGACATTTCATCCCTTCTAGAGAAGGTAAATTCCTTAGCATCCATATGAGTGAGCCTGGGTCCTTCATTAACCTTTGCATCAAAGGGTACCACATAAAGGAAAAAACATTTAAAAAGGAAATTCAAATTGACACATAGAGGCAGGGATCAAGTACTTATCTCTAAAATTAGGCTCTAGGGACTTCCCTGGTGGCACAGCGCTTAAGAATCCACCTGCCAATGCAGGGGACATGGGTTCGATCCCTGGTCCTGGAAGATGCCACATGCCATGGAGCAACTAAGCCCCTGTGCCACAACTACTGAAGCCCGCGCGCTCTAAGGGCCCACATGCCGTAACTACGGAACCCAAATGCTGCAAGTACTGAAGACCGCACACCTAGAGCCCGTGCTCTGCAACGAGAAGCCACTGCAATGAGAAGCCGGAACCCGAATGCTGCAAGTACTGAAGACCGCACACCTAGAGCCCGTACTCTGCAACGAGAAGCCACTGCAATGAGAAGCCCGCGCACCACAACGAAGAGTTGCCCCCCACTCACTGCAACTATAGAGAAAGCCCAAGCACGGCAATGAAGACCCAACGCAGACAAAAAAATAAATAATAAATTAATTAATTAATTTAATTAATTAAATAAAAATAAGGCTCTAGACTCAAAATAATCATAATACTAGACAAGAGTAATTTCTAAAGAATTTCATCTGCTGAATCAAAATCTAATATTTTTAAAACATATGCCAATTAACATCCATATTTATTAGGTTTTAAGCCTGTGAAAACCAGACCTTTGGTTTAGAAAAACAGTAACTATGACTAACACATACATACCAGTACAGTAAGTCCCTTACATATGAATGAGTTCCATTCAGAGAGCACATTCATAAGTCCAGTTTGTTCGTAAGTCCAACAAATTTAGTCTAGGTACCCAACTAACACAATCGGCTATATACTGCTGCTTTTACACTTGCTTCTGGGTATCCTGGGCTTGAAATAAAGATACTGTACTACTGTACTCTATACAGTAAAGTACACAAAAGCACAACCACTTGTAAAGGATGCACACATGTGACAATGTATGCCAGACACGTGAACTAACTTATGTGATTGGACATGCAAATGCATGTTCACATCTTTGAAAGTTCAAAACTTGAAGTTTCCTATATAGGGGACTTACTGTAATTATATTCTAGGCAACAGTTCAAAGTGTTTTATATTTACTGACTCATTTAGCCTACATATGTGTGTATCTGTCTCTCTGTCTCTCTATATATGTACGTATATATAATACACACATACACACAAATGTATTCAGATTGACAATAGCTAATTTATACTAATCCAGAGATAATCACCTCAGCCCTGAATTATCTGACATTTTGGGTCAGATAATTCTTTGTTTTGGAGGGATGTCCAATGCAGTATAAGACATTTAGTAGTAGGCAACAGATGCCATAGCAACCTCCAGTTGTGATGGCCAAAAATGTCTCCAGACATTGCCAAATGTCTCCCAAGGTGGGGGATGGGAAAGGAGAGGGCAAAATTACTCTCAGTTAAGAACCACGAATACATACTAATTCATTCTGTATAGGTATACACCCCTAGGGGTGGGGGTGTGTATATATATCTCTATTAGACATTTATAGAGAGAGAGGAAAAAAGGATGTGTAATGTATACACAGATAAATATGTACAGATAAATAAACAAATATATAAAACCCCACAAGGTAACACACACGTTTTACATATGAGAAGACTGGAGCAACAGGGCTGTTAAGTAACTTCACACAGTTTAGCAAGTAACGGACCTAAAACTTAAACCCATACATTTTTACTCTAGAAGCCATGCTCTTAAACACTGAACTACACTATATAATTTAAGGAATATATTTAAGGAATAAATAATTTAAAAGTTGAAACTAGAGTCTACTACTCTCTTTCTTGGAAGACAACATGGTACAAAAGATCACAATATTGGATGTCTGAGAAATCTGGGTTTGGGTCCTACTTCTCCTGGCTGTGCCTCCTCAAGCAAATTTTTTACATGTTATAAACACAAAGATAACAATTATGCCCCAGGATACTTTTGAGGACTAAATGATTGTAAAAAGTAATCTGTAAATCAGAGAATTAGCTTGACTACAAAAATAATACCTGATTTGTAAATGTCAAAATTATTGTTTCTATAATAGGCAGTAACATTTATTCAGTATAAAACAGTACCATCATTTTTAGAAATTGTTTTGAGAGCTAAAATGTAAGGATTTCCTGAGATTTGTTCTTAGATCACAAAGTTACAGGGTCAATACTGTCAAATGGGTAGTAATTTTTTTTTGTAATTGGGGTATAGTTGTTTTACAATGTTGTGTTAGTTTCTGCTGTACAGTGGAGTTCCCTGTGCTATCCAGCAGGTTCTTATTAGTTATCTATTTTATACATAGTAGTGTATATATGTCAATCCCAATCTCCCAGTTCAGCCCACCCCCCACCCCGCTTCCTCACCTTGGTGTCCATACATTTGTTCTCTACATCTGTGTCTCTATTTCTGCCTTGCAAACCTGTTCATCTGTAAAATGGGTAGTAATCTTAAGACACAGAATCAAAAACACATTGGTAAACACACCACACATACACATCACAAAACACAGTTATCACATACTATATGACAGGAAACAAAATCTCTCACACGCTCATATTTATATTTATATGCGTGTTGTATTTATGTATACGTAACAATTTTTGTAGAATTTTTTCTGTTTGCAGAGGAGAATTCAAATAGTTGGAGTTTTTCTTGAATACAAATAATTTTCAAATAATTTATTAAGAATATAAAAAGTTGCTTTGACTGCTTCCGGGTTTGTGTCACAGCAGCTCTCCTGGTTTATCTAAACATACATGTTCTGAAATACATACATGTCCTGCTTCTGGTAAGTAACACCAAGACAAGCTTAGAGATGTCCTCACAACATAGTTTCAAAATGTAAACTGCCTGGCAGCTAACAGGTCTTCCAAAAAGAATACTGAATATCTGGAGCCCAAAATGCCAAAAAATATTTGAAATTTTAGGAAATGGTCTAGGTTTCCAGTGCCAAATAACTCCCGCAGGGCTGTTAACAGTGATCTCCCAGAGAGCCTCATCTTGAGCCAGTACACCCTGCTGTGCTTTGCTTCAATTACTTTAAGCCCCTCCTTAGACTTCAGCAGCACGGTAGCTGGGAACCCAAGCCAAGGCTAAAGCTGCTCTCGGCTACATCCCATTATTAATTCATCCCAGGGGCTGGGCCTGAGCTGTGCTGAGCAGCAGAGAAGATGGCCCTGCGTCCTCGCAGGCATAGGCAGGACGAGCGCAGGCACTTTGCACACACAGATATTCAAGGAGAGCTGTTTGCCTGCTGCCTGGACTGCAGTGTGCCTTAATACCGCACACAAAAACCCTGGAGGAGCAACCATTTTTAAGTGCAATTTTACTGCAGAAAGGCCTGAGTCTGCTGCTGTCTCTTTACCAATGTCTGATAATCCCCTCCTGTCACAGACTGACAGGGGCTGCTATTTTCCTTCCAGCCACTGGGGCAGACCTCAGGAGAGTAGCTCTCTCTCAGTGGGCGGCAAAAGCAGGGCTATTTCAAGAGCTCACTACATTTTAAAAGTGTTATTCTCCGCACAGACTATAAATCAGCACAGAACAACTTTTCTGAAGTATGAGCTGGTCTGTAGGATTCCTAGATAATTCCAAAAGGGTTGGCGTCACTGGGAAGGCTTAGTACCTCTAGCCAGACAGCTAATTTAAGAGACCCCGTCAGGGTTACATGTTGTAATAAAGGGGGAGAAAATTTTCAATGACTTTTTAAGTCATTGTTGTAAAACCCATTTAATATAGGGAATATATCTTACCATCTTAACAAATGTTGCTCCCAATAGTTTCTTTTATTTTAATGCAGTTGAAACATTAAAATAAAGCATTTTCTTTTTCTTTCTTTTTTTTTTTTCCTCTCAGGAACTTTGGAGTGCAAGCAAATGTATGAAAGAAATGTACTGCTATTGTGCTATTCTACAACAATGATAGCAACCTCCTTGCATTTTACAAGAACTTTCCTTTCTCTGTAGAGTTTGAATTTTTTACCATAAACATTTGTTAAAGAAGATACTTTCATTTTGAGATGTTCTTATCTCAGTGGAGAAGAGGGCTGTCTTTCTCTTTTTGAGAGTCCTACAACAATAGGTCCTTGAACTAGATAATATGATAAACAAAAATTCAGCTGAAATAGCCTACTAAAGGATGAATTTTAATCTCCATAGCTGGACAGCTGAAACTCCTTTTTGCATATCAATTAGATGTAGCTGCTCATCATTCTACCTTATGGTGTTACAATTCACAGATGGTTACTCCAGGGATGGATGCATTTCAGTAACAGTCTGAAATGCCCCTGGGTAATAAAGAGTGTAAATAACTGCTATGCCTTTGAAATAATGCAATCAGACTGCTAGTGGCTGATAGGGTACAGCTGTGGACAAAGTTCACATTTGCTTTTAGGGCCCTGTCTGCACTGTAGATTAAAGAAATTTAAAAATATGTTGATTAACTGAAAAAAAATAATAAATGGCATTCAAGATACTTGATTTTAAGAAAACCACAACTTTTTTTAAAATCACATTTTGAGTAAGAAAAGCAAAATGGTTGATTTCACAGATGCTCACCTCTCTGCCTAACTGCAGAAACAATATGGGGTACAATGCTTAAATTAGGGGAAAACCTTAAATGGGATCATTTTAATTGGATACAGGATAAAGCAGGAGGTTTCTCCATAAAATCCATCAGTACAGACAGTATTTAGTGTATGATTAAGTTGATTTATAGTGCCAGGCTATGCTGGACTGTGTACAGGATATCAAATACTTTCCTACTCTTAAGAAACTGAAAATCTACTTTGATAGAAAAGATGTCATGCATACAAGACAGTACATAATTAAGTCCTGGGTTATAAGCTGTACAGGCCATAAGACCACAGGGATTTGGGGAAAGGAAAGAATAATATGAGTGAGCTACATTCATTGGGAATGCTTGGAGGAGAAGGTGGGTCTTGAGGAAGTTGAGAAAGACCTACTTTACTGAGACCAGTAAAGTCACAAGAGTGAATACGAATGTGACAGACAAAGGAAATACTAGCAGCTCAGAGTTCAGGGCTCTCCCGGAGGAACAGTGAGCAGTGCTGAATCTCAGGCAGCCTGACCTTGAGCTGACAGACTTGAGGAGGCTGCTGGCAAAGGAAGGACTGAAGTGGTATTTAAACAACTGATCTAACAGTGGTGAGTAAGATGAACCGGAGGGAAGAACAGAGCAGTAATTCTTAACCAAGGGTACATATCAGAATCACCTAGGAACATTTCTACACTAAATCTTGCTTTCATGTTTCAAGATTTTCAGACCACTTCAGATACTGATATGGAGCTCCGAGCAATTCTTCAAGTAATTCCAGTGTGATTCCTGTCTGCGAACTACTTATTAAAACAGAAGCTTTAAAAAACAAAACAGGGCTTCCCTGGTGGCGCAGTGGTTGCGCGTCCGCCTGCCGATGCAGGGGAACCGGGTTCGCGCCCCGGTATGGGAGGATCCCACGTGCCGCGGAGCGGCTGGGCCCGTGAGCCATGGCCGCTGAGCCTGCGCGTCCGGAGCCTGTGCAAGGCCTTTTCAGGTACTGAAGGTGCCACTGTAGGGGAGGCCACCCTTATTACCAACTTTACATGTATCTTTTCATTTGGCATCAGAACAACCCTCTGCAGCATTATTATTATCCCCATTTTGCAGATGCAGAGACTGACACAAAGGAAGTTAAACTTGCCCAGAATCACACAGCCAGTGTGATAGTAGATTTGGCCCAGGCAGTCAGTTTTCAGAACCCATGCTCTTAATCATGACAGTGAAGTGAATATGCGAAAACCGGTTTTTTTTTTTTAATGTGAATAGGTGAAAAAGTAAATTTCCAAGGTGAAATTCACTAAGCTGTGACCAGTGAAGACAGGAAAAAAAGGAGAAAGAGAGAGAGATTGAGAGAATACCTAGGAAATAAACTGTCATACCTAGAAGACAAAGAAATGGTGGCAAGAAGATTTGGGATCAGATGCCTCCTAGTACCACCCAACAGGTACCCTTGAGCGTCCAGGAATCTTGTTTCCTTCCAGAATAAGCAGAAAATGTGGGGAGCACCATTGATTTACCACTTTTAATATTTGGACATAGACTGAGCAAGCTTCCATTTGTCCTCTTGTCCCCAAAATGCTTAGAGATAGGTCTGAAAATCTATTAATACAAACTATCCAAATAATAGCACAACACCTGAATTTGCTCCTAGGCAAAGAGGTTTGTCCTATTGACATTTCATCCCTTCTAGAGAAGGTAAATTCCTTAGCATCCATATGAGTGAGCCTGGGTCCTTCATTAACCTTTGCATCAAAGGGTACCACAAAAAGGAAAAAACATTTAAAAAGGAAATTCAAATTGACACATAGAGGCAGGGATCAAGTACTTATCTCTAAAATTAGGCTCTAGGGACTTCCCTGGTGGCACAGCGCTTAAGAATCCACCTGCCAATGCAGGGGACATGGGTTCGATCCCTGGTCCTGGAAGATGCCACATGCCATGGAGCAACTAAGCCCCTGTGCCACAACTACTGAAGCCCGCGCGCTCTAAGGGCCCACATGCCGTAACTACGGAACCCAAATGCTGCAAGTACTGAAGACCGCACACCTAGAGCCCGTGCTCTGCAACGAGAAGCCACTGCAATGAGAAGCCCGCGCACCACAACGAAGAGTTGCCCCCCACTCACTGCAACTATAGAGAAAGCCCAAGCACGGCAATGAAGACCCAACGCAGACAAAAAAATAAATAATAAATTAATTAATTAATTTAATTAATTAAATAAAAATAAGGCTCTAGACTCAAAATAATCATAATACTAGACAAGAGTAATTTCTAAAGAATTTCATCTGCTGAATCAAAATCTAATATTTTTAAAACATATGCCAATTAACATCCATATTTATTAGGTTTTAAGCCTGTGAAAACGAGACCTTTGGTTTAGAAAAACAGTAACTATGACTAACACATACATACCAGTACAGTAAGTCCCTTACATATGAATGAGTTCCATTCAGAGAGCACATTCATAAGTCCAGTTTGTTCGTAAGTCCAACAAATTTAGTCTAGGTACCCAACTAACACAATCGGCTATATACTGCTGCTTTTACACTTGCTTCTGGGTATCCTGGGCTTGAAATAAAGATACTGTACTACTGTACTCTATACAGTAAAGTACACAAAAGCACAACCACTTGTAAAGGATGCACACATGTGACAATGTATGCCAGACACGTGAACTAACTTATGTGATTGGACATGCAAATGCATGTTCACATCTTTGAAAGTTCAAAACTTGAAGTTTCCTATATAGGGGACTTACTGTAATTATATTCTAGGCAACAGTTCAAAGTGTTTTATATTTACTGACTCATTTAGCCTACATATGTGTGTATCTGTCTCTCTGTCTCTCTATATATGTACGTATATATAATACACACATACACACAAATGTATTCAGATTGACAATAGCTAATTTATACTAATCCAGAGATAATCACCTCAGCCCTGAATTATCTGACATTTTGGGTCAGATAATTGTTTTGGAGGGATGTCCAATGCAGTATAAGACATTTAGTAGTAGGCAACAGATGCCATAGCAACCTCCAGTTGTGATGGCCAAAAATGTCTCCAGACATTGCCAAATGTCTCCCAAGGTGGGGGATGGGAAAGGAGAGGGCAAAATTACTCTCAGTTAAGAACCACGAATACATACTAATTCATTCTGTATAGGTATACACCCCTAGGGGTGGGGGTGTGTATATATATCTCTATTAGACATTTATAGAGAGAGAGGAAAAAAGGATGTGTAATGTATACACAGATAAATATGTACAGATAAATAAACAAATATATAAAACCCCACAAGGTAACACACACGTTTTACATATGAGAAGACTGGAGCAACAGGGCTGTTAAGTAACTTCACACAGTTTAGCAAGTAACGGACCTAAAACTTAAACCCATACATTTTTACTCTAGAAGCCATGCTCTTAAACACTGAACTACACTATATAATTTAAGGAATATATTTAAGGAATAAATAATTTAAAAGTTGAAACTAGAGTCTACTACTCTCTTTCTTGGAAGACAACATGGTACAAAAGATCACAATATTGGATGTCTGAGAAATCTGGGTTTGGGTCCTACTTCTCCTGGCTGTGCCTCCTCAAGCAAATTTTTTACATGTTATAAACACAAAGATAACAATTATGCCCCAGGATACTTTTGAGGACTAAATGATTGTAAAAAGTAATCTGTAAATCAGAGAATTAGCTTGACTACAAAAATACTACCTGATTTGTAAATGTCAAAATTATTGTTTCTATAATAGGCAGTAACATTTATTCAGTATAAAACAGTACCATCATTTTTAGAAATTGTTTTGAGAGCTAAAATGTAAGGATTTCCTGAGATTTGTTCTTAGATCACAAAGTTACAGGGTCAATACTGTCAAATGGGTAGTAATTTTTTTTTGTAATTGGGGTATAGTTGTTTTACAATGTTGTGTTAGTTTCTGCTGTACAGTGGAGTTCCCTGTGCTATATAGCAGGTTCTTATTAGTTATCTATTTTATACATAGTAGTGTATATATGTCAATCCCAATCTCCCAGTTCAGCCCACCCCCCACCCCGCTTCCTCACCTTGGTGTCCATACATTTGTTCTCTACATCTGTGTCTCTATTTCTGCCTTGCAAACCTGTTCATCTGTAAAATGGGTAGTAATCTTAAGACACAGAATCAAAAACACATTGGTAAACACACCACACATACACATCACAAAACACAGTTATCACATACTATATGACAGGAAACAAAATCTCTCACACGCTCATATTTATATTTATATGCGTGTTGTATTTATGTATACGTAACAATTTTTGTAGAATTTTTTCTGTTTGCAGAGGAGAATTCAAATAGTTGGAGTTTTTCTTGAATACAAGTAATTTTCAAATAATTTATTAAGAATATAAAAAGTTGCTTTGACTGCTTCCGGGTTTGTGTCACAGCAGCTCTCCTGGTTTATCTAAACATACATGTTCTGAAATACATACATGTCCTGCTTCTGGTAAGTAACACCAAGACAAGCTTAGAGATGTCCTCACAACATAGTTTCAAAATGTAAACTGCCTGGCAGCTAACAGGTCTTCCAAAAAGAATACTAAATATCTGGAGCCCAAAATGCCAAAAAATATTTGAAATTTTAGGAAATGGTCTAGGTTTCCAGTGCCAAATAACTCCCGCAGGGCTGTTAACAGTGATCTCCCAGAGAGCCTCATCTTGAGCCAGTACACCCTGCTGTGCTTTGCTTCAATTACTTTAAGCCCCTCCTTAGACTTCAGCAGCACGGTAGCTGGGAACCCAAGCCAAGGCTAAAGCTGCTCTCGGCTACATCCCATTATTAATTCATCCCAGGGGCTGGGCCTGAGCTGTGCTGAGCAGCAGAGAAGATGGCCCTGCGTCCTCGCAGGCATAGGCAGGACGAGCGCAGGCACTTTGCACACACAGATATTCAAGGAGAGCTGTTTGCCTGCTGCCTGGACTGCAGTGTGCCTTAATACCGCACACAAAAACCCTGGAGGAGCAACCATTTTTAAGTGCAATTTTACTGCAGAAAGGCCTGAGTCTGCTGCTGTCTCTTTACCAATGTCTGATAATCCCCTCCTGTCACAGACTGACAGGGGCTGCTATTTTCCTTCCAGCCACTGGGGCAGACCTCAGGAGAGTAGCTCTCTCTCAGTGGGCGGCAAAAGCAGGGCTATTTCAAGAGCTCACTACATTTTAAAAGTGTTATTCTCCGCACAGACTATAAATCAGCACAGAACAACTTTTCTGAAGTATGAGCTGGTCTGTAGGATTCCTAGATAATTCCAAAAGGGTTGGCGTCACTGGGAAGGCTTAGTACCTCTAGCCAGACAGCTAATTTAAGAGACGCCGTCAGGGTTACATGTTGTAACAAAGGGGGAGAAAATTTTCAATGACTTTTTAAGTCATTGTTGTAAAACCCATTTAATATAGGGAATATATCTTACCATCTTAACAAATGTTGCTCCCAATAGTTTCTTTTATTTTAATGCAGTTGAAACATTAAAATAAAGCATTTTCTTTTTCTTTCTTTTTTTTTTTTCCTCTCAGGAACTTTGGAGTGCAAGCAAATGTATGAAAGAAATGTACTGCTATTGTGCTATTCTACAACAATGATAGCAACCTCCTTGCATTTTACAAGAACTTTCCTTTCTCTGTAGAGTTTGAATTTTTTACCATAAACATTTGTTAAAGAAGATACTTTCATTTTGAGATGTTCTTATCTCAGTGGAGAAGAGGGCTGTCTTTCTCTTTTTGAGAGTCCTACAACAATAGGTCCTTGAACTAGATAATATGATAAACAAAAATTCAGCTGAAATAGCCTACTAAAGGATGAATTTTAATCTCCATAGCTGGACAGCTGAAACTCCTTTTTGCATATCAATTAGATGTAGCTGCTCATCATTCTACCTTATGGTGTTACAATTCACAGATGGTTACTCCAGGGATGGATGCATTTCAGTAACAGTCTGAAATGCCCCTGGGTAATAAAGAGTGTAAATAACTGCTATGCCTTTGAAATAATGCAATCAGACTGCTAGTGGCTGATAGGGTACAGCTGTGGACAAAGTTCACATTTGCTTTTAGGGCCCTGTCTGCACTGTAGATTAAAGAAATTTAAAAATATGTTGATTAACTGAAAAAAAATAATAAATGGCATTCAAGATACTTGATTTTAAGAAAACCACAACTTTTTTTAAAATCACATTTTGAGTAAGAAAAGCAAAATGGTTGATTTCACAGATGCTCACCTCTCTGCCTAACTGCAGAAACAATATGGGGTACAATGCTTAAATTAGGGGAAAACCTTAAATGGGATCATTTTAATTGGATACAGGATAAAGCAGGAGGTTTCTCCATAAAATCCATCAGTACAGACAGTATTTAGTGTATGATTAAGTTGATTTATAGTGCCAGGCTATGCTGGACTGTGTACAGGATATCAAATACTTTCCTACTCTTAAGAAACTGAAAATCTACTTTGATAGAAAAGATGTCATGCATACAAGACAGTACATAATTAAGTCCTGGGTTATAAGCTGTACAGGCCATAAGACCACAGGGATTTGGGGAAAGGAAAGAATAATATGAGTGAGCTACATTCATTGGGAATGCTTGGAGGAGAAGGTGGGTCTTGAGGAAGTTGAGAAAGACCTACTTTACTGAGACCAGTAAAGTCACAAGAGTGAATACGAATGTGACAGACAAAGGAAATACTAGCAGCTCAGAGTTCAGGGCTCTCCCGGAGGAACAGTGAGCAGTGCTGAATCTCAGGCAGCCTGACCTTGAGCTGACAGACTTGAGGAGGCTGCTGGCAAAGGAAGGACTGAAGTGGTATTTAAACAACTGATCTAACAGTGGTGAGTAAGATGAACCGGAGGGAAGAACAGAGCAGTAATTCTTAACCAAGGGTACATATCAGAATCACCTAGGAACATTTCTACACTAAATCTTGCTTTCATGTTTCAAGATTTTCAGACCACTTCAGATACTGATATGGAGCTCCGAGCAATTCTTCAAGTAATTCCAGTGTGATTCCTGTCTGTGAACTACTTATTAAAACAGAAGCTTTAAAAAACAAAACAGGGCTTCCCTGGTGGCGCAGTGGTTGCGCGTCCGCCTGCCGATGCAGGGGAACCGGGTTCGCGCCCCGGTATGGGAGGATCCCACGTGCCGCGGAGCGGCTGGGCCCGTGAGCCATGGCTACTGAGCCT
>NC_041219.1:78363444-78434562 GCF_002837175.3 Physeter macrocephalus | reverse complement strand
TGAGCCTGCGCGTCCGGAGCCTGTGCTCCGCAACAGGAGAGGCCACAAGAGGGGAAGGCCCGCATACCACAAAAAAAAAAAAAAAAAAAAAAATGCCAAAAAAAAAAAATCACCTTCTTGGGAGAATACTGAAGATATTCCAGTGAGAATCTGTGGTCATGACAAAAGGAATGGAGAAGGAGGAATTATTTCTACAGTCGCTGCAAAGGAAAACTCAACTGGACTTGGTAGTGGGACTCAATAAAGGAAAAGTTGCCAGAGATAAATGAGTTAAGCCTAGTGAAATAGGAGAATTTCACTGACACTGACAAAATTATGGGAATACTAGTAACTGTGCTACATGAAGCCACTGAGTTGTCACTCAGTTGGCAACTGTACCTAACAAAAAATGGCTATATGAGAGGTCAAGGCTAGAAACGTGCCTCGTCAACACCAAGGCGTTGGAAAAACTTATGAAAAAGAGTGAAAAAGAAGGGCAGAGGCCAAGCACTAACCTAGGTCCCTATTCACAGAGTGGGGAGATAAAGAGCATTTGGGGAACTCGGGAGGAAGAGAGTGACAAGGAGAATGGGGAGAACAGAGTGTCACAGAAGCCGAGAGAAGAAGGAAATAATTTTAAAGCATTAGGCCCAGAATACTCAACACTGAAAAAAAATATTACTGACTTTAAGATAAGGTCCATGATGAACTTGGAGAATTCATCAAAAAATCTTAGAGCTGGGTGAGTCTTGAATCCATTCTCTGATTTTAAGCACTGGGAATCTGATTAAGTCTTAACTGATTTAAGGTTTTGAATTTCCTCTCCTGTCAGGTGGGCCTTGTGGACTGACTTACTAAGAGCAGTTTTACTACCGAAGCTTCTGGAATGAACTGACTAATCCTCTCTCAGATCCAGGTGTCAGAAAAGCAATCAAATCTAACCAGATGTAGCTGTGCAGTTTTTGATGATATTCAATATTATTACTATATGAAGTAGGTTTTGATTTCTTTAAAAGAAAAAATAAATAAAAGATGAGGATATATTCCTATAGAATAACTCCTTAAATAGGAGACCTTATTCTCACATTGCTCATATCTCTGTTTTCTCAGAACTGGGTCCCAGCAGCCATGTTTGCACACATAAATCTCTTTGGTCATAGCCAAATGGACCAACAGCAACACCTGATCCCAGGTGGGCCAATCCATTTCTCTCTCCTTGGCAGCTGCAATTGGGATTTAAACACACTAGTCTCTGCCGACTGCTTAAACTAAAGACATCTAATCTCAGGAACTGTGGAGCATCCACTTTTCCACCATGGCCATAGGGAAAGGAGAAAAGGGCAAACCGAAGGCAGGGAAGAAAGCAGCAGATATGCATGCAGAGGCAGGGATGCCCCTCAACTTGAGTCCACTCAGATATCCCTCACTTTGTGACTCAGTTGCCCTCAGACTCTGCTCGTCTTCCTACTGCTACCTCTGCTTCCACTGCTGGCACTTCTGTCCCTTCCTCCCTGTCTCACAAACTCCCAGGGGGAGGATCTGATAAAGTTTGGCTAGTCATTACCCAATACAAAGTAACCATAATGTACCTTAAAAGCCTAGGGATGCCTGGAAACACGACCTTCAATTCATCTAGTCTTGCAATAAATACTGTGCAACTTACTATGCTTGGGTTGGCACGTACATGTCTCCAAATTAGTAAGAATGAAAAATGTGACTTAGGCAAAGCTGTACCATAATGCAATCAACATATTGTATACAAGTAATTAATGAGCTGTACCTGGTGAGCAGGAGGCATGCAGCAGAACGCTCCAAAACAGTCAGAAGGGCTGTCAGGGTAAAAAGGCTGCCTAACAAAGAAGAAAGTGAGGCGCTGTCCCCTGGTGGAATCTGTGCAGGTTCCATGAGTGGCAGCTGCATCTCTGCACGAGGAGCTATGGGAAAGCTGGACCCTATACTTCTGTATTGGAATATGTTACACTGTCACATGCTTTGAGCAGGAATTTCCAGTCACATAAATCTCAATTTTTTTTTTTTTTTTTTTTTTTTTTTTGCGGTACGCGGGCCTCTCACTGCTGCGGCCTCTCCCATTGCGGAGCACAGGATCCGGACGCGCAGGCTCAGCGGCCATGGCTCACGGGCCCAGCCGCTCCGCGGCATGTGGGATCCTCCCAGACCAGGGCACGAACCCGTGTCCCCCGCATCGGCAGGCGGACTCCCAACCACTGCGCCACCAGGGAAGCCCTCTCAGTATTCTTTTACAGCAAGGAAATCTTATATCTTTAGGCAACTGTGTCTGCTACCATCTTTCTGACAATGCCACCAGTCTGTTTTGATGCCTACAGGAAGGACATAAGCCAGTGCACCCTACATGCTTTGGCATGTTTGCTGAAGTACAAAGATTTACCAGAATTGCTGAGAAGGAGAGTATAGTTTATACTAAGATTACAAGGAAGGGCCATAATGAAAATGACAGGGAAATGCTCAGAAAGAAGAGTCAGTGAATTTACCACGAGTCTTGTCTGCCTCCTTACCTACGGCAAGGTTTCTCCTCTTTCGACTACTGTCTCTGGATAACAGCCTGCATATTCTTATCTATTTCATATGATACGAGAAAACCTCTAGTGGGATATCAGACTATCATACACTCAGCACCGTCATGGACCAACCCAAGGCCTCTGTGTCAGGCTGTGCAGACGTGCACTGCATGACATCAGTGGTGGCACTTCCATCACTACTCTCCAAAGCTGTACTACACAGCAGCCCTGGGAATTACCTATCTACAGCATGGAAAAGCAAAAACAGGAGTTCAGGGATGTTATTAAGTAGTATATTGGTACAGCTAAAGAAAGGCATCTTCCTGGGTGTGCTTTCACATAATCATTCTCTCTGTTCAGCCCCAAAGCCCAGTTCTTCTGATCCCTATCTTCATCCACATGCCTCTTTAAAATTGACTGGGCAACCCCTGGGATCCTCCTGTTTGTACGCAGCAAACCAGGATGAATTCTCAAGGTCAAGTAGAAAATGTGTGCTTTCCTCTCATTTCTCTAGAGAAAATTTTCAGACAGGCCAAAATGATCTACTAGGACTACTGCAGAACCCCAAACTGGCTACTCATGCTCCTCGTGACCATGTGACCAGAATTCTTCAGATAGGGTCAATGTTTTGCCTTTATTCTTTTTTTTTTTTTTTTTTTTTTTGCGGTACACGGGCCTCTCACTGCTGTGGCCTCTCCCGTTGCGGAGCACAGGCTCCGGACGCGCAGGCTCAGCGGCCATGGCTCACGGGCCCAGCCGCTCCGCTTGCCTTTATTCTTGTTTTACATCTTTTTAACTCTGACACTGGTTTTTTTCTTGGTTCACCTAAATCATCTGAAGCCCCAAATTTATTGCTCTACACTTCAGACAATTTTCTAGCAATACTTCTCTGACAAAGCACACAAATTGAGCAACATAAAACAATATGTATTTCTTGACTTCAGAAAAAAAAAAACACGATTTCACCTATAACACATATAGAAACATATAAAAGGCAGATTGGCATAAGTTGTGTGATTATGCAGCTTATTATAAAGCTACATGCATTAAGTAATGTACAACATACAAGAACATATATTGATAGTTGTATTAATGCTGTTATTCGTAAGAGACCAGCCCATCACCACAGAGAAAATCTTTATTGACGACCAACACTGACTCCAATATTACCCAAGACGTATACTTAATACATCTTTAGGAGCATCATGGTTCCTTATTCAGAGGACCACGCTATAGAAATGGCCTGGCCCATGTAGTTGAGCACAAGGAGATGCAAGGCAATATAGGAACAATCATGACGGTTACAACTGACCAGTCATTCATTTCTCATTAGGTAATATCTGTTTCACATTTTTACGATTACAGAATTGTCTTACTATATGAAATTTTATCATTTTTAGGAATATAACTGTAACGTGTAATTGCCCAGTAGAAGGCCTTATGGTGAAATGGAGGAGTCTCTCCAGGAAAGCGCCAACCTGCCTGCAGGCTGAGAGACCTTAACAGGGAGCATAACTTAGTGAATCGGATATGATTCAGGTCATGAGCTATGGACTACGTAACTATCCCTTTCCAGACTCATTCAGGCTTGCGATGCTCTCGCACATTAATTAAACCCACAGGAGATTGATGCACAGAATCCGAATAGACATTTATTTTACAATAAAACTTACGGAACTGCCAAGAGGCCAGAGAAAGACATCAGGAGAAAAATCACATTCTGTCTTCAAAGGCAAGCTCTCCAGCAACCAGTTAACCAGGTGAATGGGCTGGGAGAGCATGGATCAGAATCAACATGAGATTTCCCTGATGTGAAGGTAACTGCATCAGGCCCTGAAAACCCAGTACGCCTGTCTCCACAGCACAGGCCTCTTAGGAGAGCTGAGCACTACAGGGTCCAGGCAGGGTGCCCACCCCTGCTCAGAGCTTGGGTGGACACGGCAAACATCTGCTTCCAGTTTCCCTTGGTTCTTTGCTTCCCTTTTTAAACAAAGCTACCTTGGATTGCTGCAGTCGATACAGATATTATTTTTTCTTAAGATTGTTGTCAAGGCTTGCTGGCCATGCTGTCTCTTTGAGATTTTTCCTTCTCTCCTCCAGCCCTTTAAGTGTTTTGTTTTGTTTTTCAATTTGCACAATCATTAACAGCTGCAGTCAAAAACTTTTCAATTTGCATAACCATTATATCTTTTTTTACATATAGAAATTAGTAAAACTTAAAACCAAATGTGACTTGTACAGAAATTCTTTAATTTTATT
Organism: Physeter macrocephalus; assembly: GCF_002837175.3. NCBI lineage: Eukaryota > Metazoa > Chordata > Mammalia > Artiodactyla > Physeteridae > Physeter > Physeter macrocephalus. Next base: position 78,429,787 of record NC_041219.1, on the reverse strand, counting down.
TATTTTTACACATTAAAAAATGAAACACACTATATACAAATGGTTTTTCATAGCAGATTACAAGTGGGTCCATTCAGACTCGCTCTCAAAATGCTGCCGGCATTGTAAGTGCTGCCTGAGACGGCAGCTGTTAATCGTACAGCCAGTTACTCACGGCCCACATTCACTAAGTCATTGTGTACTTATTTATGTTTCAAGAAAACTTGAAAAAGTTTTTTAAAAATTATCACCATAGAAACTAAAAGGAGAGTAGCCTTGCAGACGTTAAAAAACAAAACAAAACAAAACAGAAATTGAGTGAGCAGTGAACGATGAACTTGAATGATTTTAATCACAAATCTTAACTTTAAATAGCATAGAAATTCTTCTCGGTAAATCTTCACTACCAAGAAATAAGAAGTTTAGCTGTCTGATAAGTAATCAAATATCCAAAATGGTGGCTAAGGAAAACAAAAATCATCACCCAACTGCCCTTTCAGTGAAATGAGAGCTGTGGGTTTCAGAATTCAAAATTCTCTGCTCTTGTTCCTGTGAACCTCCAATCCAGCTGCTTTCCAGCTCCAGTCCTTCTTGGCCTCCCTCAGCTTTGGTTTCTCGTTCCTGAAACACTTCCCAGGTTGGTTTCCATTCACCACTCCCTGCTGGTCCCCCTCACAGCTCTCCCACCACACTTCTTGCTTTCACTGCACCCTCTTCCTCTGCCTGCCCCGAGAGCTGTGACACCAAGACTCCATCCATAGCTCTTTTCCTTCTTCCTCTACTTTCATCTCATTCACCCCCACGAATTCAAGAACTACTTATATGCAATAATTTGACATCATATATTGCACAAGCAGAGCAAGACACATGTTAATGGTTCCTTATTGTCAATTTTCTTGCTTTTTCATTAGTCTTGAGACTCAGAAGTGTATTTGCGCTAGCCTGTTGAGTACCTCCATTCCGATGTCTTACAGTTCCCTTAAACTCCATGTGTTCAAAACATTTTTTTTCTTAGTCTCAAATCTTTTCTCCTATGTCCTCTACTTCAGTTCATGGCCTCTCCATCCACATACTTTCCCAAGTTGAATATCTGGAAGCCATCATGGCTGTGAGTCACTATTGGCCAACATGTAAGAGTAACTATGTAACGGCAATTGCTAACAAAAATGTGCAAGAGAAGACTGTAAAGTTGGTTGCTAAATAAGCCTGACAAATGACTGTTAACTTATGCAGATGGTATAATTAGGAAGAAGAGTGAAAGAGAAGAATGAATGGGTTATGAGAGAGCCTTTATTTGTATGTGTATGTCCTTTGTAATTATAAATATGGGAAACTGATTAATTCCATTGTTTCCCACTAAACTCTAAGTGCTATGAAGACAGAACCCATACCTGTTTTGCTCATCTTTGTACGGCTAGCACCTATACAGTGTTTCACATATAGTAGGTACTTAGTAAACACCTGCTGGGATACACAATTGCTAACACAATTAGCTGAAAACACAATTTATCTCTACTTTGATTTATCAGAGTAGGCTTACAGAATGCCAATATATAATATCAGTCTAATACCACCACAAAAAAAGGAAAGATGTCCAGTGGGACAAATAAAACTCTCTGAGCACATCTGTTGAGTCTTCAGTTCATCATCTGACCAGAAATTTCTCTACCTCACTAGATCAAAGACTGATTATAATAGTGATCTTCACCTCAGCAAAACCAAACTGGCCTTGAGGGTCATTTATTATTTTAAAAGCTCCTTTAAATGATTAAACAAGTCTAAAATGCCTGTTATCAAATTTCCTGGACATCAATAGATCAGGAAGGCATGACACAAGTAGAAATGTCTAAGCAAGATCTTTGAACTCGGGGGGTAAAAAAAAAAAAGAACCAAGAGAAAGGAGCTTCTTTGAAAGCATTCCACCCAAACACCCACTGAAGGAGGAGCTGGCTCCCTGATCTCTGTGCCCAAAGCTGCCAACTCAGACTGCGGAAAGGTAAACATTATATGAATAATTTATGTACAAAGATGAGTGTGTCTGTAAGTGAACTGTCATAATGTATAAATATACAGAAAATAGAAATCTGCTGTCTTCTAGCACTTTTGTCATTTATAGAAGTAATATTCATCTAGCCTTAAAACAACCAAACAAATGAATAACTCCCTCTCCCTAACCCCTCAAATCTAACTGAACATCAAAGTCTATCAACCTGGCCCTCTAAGATCAGCTCAAGAACTATTTTCTCCATGTAAAGTTACTGGCTCTCTGTGCTCACAACACATTCTGCATATTATCATGTATTATAAGAGTATATTATAATTATTTTAGCATCTCCCTCCTCCTTTCCTCTTCTAAGACTAGGAGCTACTTAAAGATATTCAGGATCTCCTGTGTAATAACATAGCATCTGGTAATTTAATTGGTAATCAGTAAACCACAGTCAAAAGAAAGAAGAAATGGGATTTAGGAATATAAACATAAGATTTTGATAGCAAGGATGAATCCTTTCTTCACTCCTACTTTGTACCTCTCCATGGCCTTTTCCTCTACCACTTTTGTCATATCCATGACCATTAACTTGTGCCAGAGAGCATTCCTCATGATCTCAATAATGTGTAGCTGTGGGCACTGAATGGATGTACTTAGCATCAAGGCTTCTTTACTTTCTTGTTCCTCTTACTCAGCCCCTTAGCAGAAGCAAAGACCAAAACATCCAAAACAAAGTGCTAAGATATGCAGAGATAATACATGCAGAGTGGTACTGATGAAAACATTGACAAGAATTAAGGAATGCTGCTTTCAAAAAAACTTAGCTCTCCCTCAACATCTATGTATATCACTCAACCATCAGGAGACAACCAACTCTTTTTCTAGATAAGAGACAATTTCACATGCCCCCTCCCATAGTAATGCCATTGGTAACTGTCCATAAAAGTAAATGGATGGTATCTAAATACAAAAGAAGAGAGCTCTGAGCTCTGGGATGACTGATAATGCAGTTTGGCCTCTCTTGTAGGAGAGTGGGGAGGGGGTGTCAAAAAGGTGAGGAAGAGAAAGTGATTCTGAGTAATTTGGATTAGTATTTGAATCTTAATCTTAATGAAGGAAACACTTAACTTTCTGTATAAAACATTTCAGTAGATAACAGATTTTTTGACATTATTATGCAAGTAGACAGTAAATTAACCTGCCTTGATTAATGAAAGCAATTACTAAATGCTGTTATCCTAAGTGGATTAACTTTACTGTACAACATCTCCTGGTGATTCTTCAAGTGGCCCAGATAAAGCTAGAGGCCATTTGACAAAATGTTTCTAGTATCTAAGAAGGTATATTTTGCTGATTTAAACCATAATCTTTGGCATTCACACCTGCCATGGATTTATACCTCTGGTATATTCACTGGTACTGTAGCAAAAAAATTTTCACAAAGAGAAAGGGGAAATATTAGATTTTGCTAGCAGAAAAGCCATTGTCCTATTGTGAGAGGCTAATACTCATTTTGGAAAGAATCATTTATGATCGAAAAGACAAATCACTGTGTACAAGGAGATATTTGCAACACATACAAACGATAAAAGACTAGGATTCTGAACATATATAAAGAATTCCTATATACCATTTTTTAAAAAGACAGATAACTTAATATTTCAAATGGCTAAAGAGTTAAATAGGCATTTCATAAAACAGGAAATCCAAAATTATGGATTACCTGGGGTGGGGGAGTTGCAATGCAGGAGGGGCACAAAAGGAGATGCTGGGGTGCTCATATATTCTATTCCTTCCACCTGGGTGATGACTACATGAATAGTGGCTTTGTATTATTTGTTAGACTGTACATTTGTGTTTGTGTACTTTTTCTGTATATATAGCATATTTCACAGTTTAAGATTTTTTTTGTTTTTTTTTGTAATGTTTTTTAAAAAGGTTATGCAGACATATAAAACTCGATGTTCTGGAAACTATGGGAAGAGACAAAGGACAAACAAAAAATATAATCAGGAGATAATAACCACGAAGGAAAAGGAAGCAGGATAAGGGGAATGGGTAGAGTTGAGAGAACTATTTATAGTTGGAGAATCAGTGTCTCTGTACTTGTCTCATGGAACGCTGCTGTGGACACAGCAAAGGCAATGCAAACAGAATTCACCATAAAATTTCAAATTGTGCAGGATTTCATAAGGTCCATAAAAGATGCAGAATTTCATAAAGTCCATAAAAGATGCAGGATTTCATAAAATCCACAAAAGATGGCTCCAATAACACCCCAAGTCCCTGACAGATAAGAATTTTACAGCCTTAGACTGTTAACAATCGAAGAAAAGAAAATAAGAAAGCCTGTCTATATTTTGGATGCTTCATAAGAAAATAAGGATTTAAGTATTTTTTTAACCCCTGGAAAGTTAATGAAGTCCTCAAATTTAGTTTGAGATCTCTTTAACGAAATGCTCATAGAGTTAGATGTGAAGTGAAGGCTGTTGTAATGTGCCTTTTTTGTGGAGAAAAAATACCATAGGTAACAATAAACCATTCATTTTCAACTTGAAGAATTAGTTTATTTTTATTTTTCCAACATATTTTCACAAATATATGTATAGTTTCATATGTAAAATAAGAATAAAGAATTCCAATCAATTCTTTTTTTTTTCCTGACTACCCACTATGAAATGCTGGTCCTAATTCTTAAGTGAATTAATTTTGCTTTGACTTTTTGTGTATATCAGTTGTTCTCAGAGAATATAGATTCCCAAAATGGATTAAACTTTAAGCCCTCACACCCATACCTTTTTGTTTAATACATTAGGCTGAACCATGTGAAATTACAATATTCTATCATTTTGATCTACAAAAATGGCAATTTCATACAATTCATCCTAACATGTGAGCTCCACAGTCTAAGCTGTGTCCTCCTGCTTACAGTGCAGGTCTTGCCTGGTGATGCTTGAAGAGTTGACCATTATGCAGAGGAAGGTGAAGAGACTTTTATGTTTTTTATTTTAACTTTTCCTTCCCATTAGGGATATAGGAATAATAGGATAAAGGAATCCATTATCTCCTCAGCAAAATGGACAACATGATAAAATTTATACCTTTTAAAAACCAGACTATGATTTAGGTCTTCATTCAACAAACATTAGTTGACTACCTACTGTGTGCTAGGCCCTGGAGAGAGACAAAAACAAGTAAGACAAGGCTACTGACTCACGAAGTTTACAAAGAATGGGGAATTAAAAAAAGGTAAGAAAACCAACAGGATATTGTGGTAAGTGCTATTCAAAAGTTTGCCCAGAGGAGGGGGGTCCAAATCAAAGTTCTCATTGGGCATTAGAAATGTAGGATACTGTTCTGAGACATCTTTTCATACATGTTTAACACTTAACAACAAAAACACAACAAATTGGTGGTCAAAAAGCACATATCAGGACAAAAAAAATTCAAAAATATAAATTCTGAATAGGTTACAAAAAAGTAAGGTCTTGAATAATATAATTTTCTTAATTTTAAGTGGGTATCTTAGAACACACGAGTATAAGATCAAAACGCTGTCTTGTTTGAATCATAAATCTCCACTTTAAAACAGCAGATGGAGTGCCTTCTGTTCACAGAATGAAAGCCAAGGGCTCAGAAAAGGTAACCACTCACTCAGGGCAAAGAAGCAAAACAGAGAACCCTGGTTCTGAACTTTTATACCCTTGAAAGGTAACAGAGATTTTTACAGAATTATAAGGTAACTAGTGAAATTTCCTCAACGTATTTTCCTTTCTGAGTCAAGGAAACATGTATGTTCTAAGGAAGATTTCAATTACAATGAAAAATGTTAAATTTCCAATCACTGAATTTAAGTCACCACATTTATAGTCCTCCGGTATATACCATGCTATTAATGCAGTTATTAATGTCTCTTTTTTCAGTTCTGCTTCCTCAAATGCCAAAACTACACACTCTTAAATATGTAACCCTGTGAGAATGAGGAAATATGTGTAAAATTTTTATCCAAAGAAATTAAAACCCAACATTTTGCTTCTTATTTGTAGCTCTAGTTCTTATAAACATTTAATCAAATAGTCTGCTTAGAAAATAAAGGTCCTCTCAAACTATATGGCACTTCTTTCAATGGAAGCACTGACATGCAGTTTGATAAGAAGGCAAAGGACACCCCCCCCCAAAACAATCTAACAGAAGAGGAATTTAAAATGGTAAACAACATGAAAAAAGTTGTTCAACTTTTTTTCTTAATATTTATTTATTTATTTGGCTGCTCCAGGTCTTAGTTGCCACAGGCAGGATCTTCGCTGGGGTATGCAGGATCTTTTCTTAGTTGCAGCATGTGGGATCTAGTTCCCTGACCAGGGATTGAACCCGGGCTCCCTGCATTGGGAGCTCAGAGTCTTAGCCACTGGACCACCAGGGAAGTCCCTTCAACTTTATTAATAATGTAAAAATTCAAAATGGTATGACATTCTATGTTTTACCTATCCAATAAGTAAGGATTTTTGGAAAAGAAGGCAGTAGATTTCTATTTCTTATGTGTACAGCTCAGTAACACTTGTGACCACAAATAAATGCCAGCATTTTTTTTTAATTTATTTATTTTTGGCTGCATTGGTTCTTCAATGGCACGGGCTTAGTTGCTCCAAGGCATGTGGGATCCTCCCAGACCAGGGCTCGAACCCGTGTCCCCTGCACGGGCAGGAGGATTCTTAACCCCTGCGCCACCAGGGAAGTCCCAATGCATTTTTAATCATCTACATTCATTTCTAATCATATGTTTGTTTCTACTGATACATCCTCAGCGCAATAACAGACTTCAAAAGGTCAGGCCTGGGAAGATTTCTGGCAAGAAATGAAAGTGCTGTAAAATGCTTCCTGGAAAACTGAGGTCCATTTTGACTTGATTTACCACATTTCAAGGTAAAATTATGCATGTTATCTAATCATATGTTTGTTTCTACTGATACATCCTCAGCGCAATAACAGACTTCAAAAGGTCAGGCCTGGGAAGATTTCTGGCAAGAAATGAAAGTGCTGTAAAATGCTTCCTGGAAAACTGAGGTCCATTTTGACTTGATTTACCACATTTCAAGGTAAAATTATGCATGTTACCCATGGACTAATATTATTTATACCTTGAAGTTAAATATCCAAACTTTATATTATTATTCTTGGAGCTGCTTTGTACTCAGCCATGTAGTCAGAATTGTGTGCTTATGAATGCAGTTATAGGTTCTCACAAAAAATTAAAAGCATCACACGATAACATATTTGCTGAAGAACTCCCCACTTGTGTCTCCCCATCTTAGCTCTTTCCTTGAGTCCATTCTTTCTCACTGAATTATTCAGTCAAAACAGACTAAAGACAGGACACATAGCAAAAATAGAGGCAATGATAGAAGAATAATGGTCTGGAGATTGCAATGGGGTGGGGGGAGAATATGCCACTGGCTCTGGATTCTTAGATTTTTAGGATATGGGAGAGAACAAGCAATATCTTCTACAGGAGGCTGCAGGGGAGACAAGTAAGCCCAGTCGAGGAGACAGAAAGAATATTCTGGGAGGAGGTTAAGATACAAGAAAGTTTGCTTACCACGGAGAAGAGCAGCAAACATAAGTAGAAAGTTTGGCAGGAGAGGGGTGAGAAGGTAAGAGAATGGATGACAGGGGGGAGGCTTGCCTGTAGGAGGGAACACAAGGCTTTATGAAGGTAAGTATAAGAGAAAAGATGAATAAAGGATATTCAAATCCAAGCATAACAGTCTCATTTATAGCCTTTCTTTTATTAGCCCATAGTGAGAGGCTTATAAAGATGTTATGTTCTTGACTTCTGGCATTTTTTAAAATATTACATTTTTATAAAATTTCTCTGCCATAAAAAAAAAAACTACCTTTGCCAGAGCAGGAAGGAAGCCAGTGAACCAAGTTACTCACTGGGAGTATAATTATAAACATTTAGCATTTTCGAACATGAGAAAAAGAAAAGCTTTTATTTAATAGTCTTCAGGATCTCAAGAAAGAATTCACCCTCCATTTATTTTCAGGGAGATGTGGTGCTTCTTGGAAGAAGCTCAGAGGATCCTGCTATTAAATCAAGACCATGCAGGAAAAAAAATTATCCACTGCACAATAACATGGCATGTAACACAAAGGCAGCGGTACTTATCCAGCAGGGAGAGGGCCCCTTCAATACAGGGACTCCTACCGGCTGACTTAATGACGGCACAGCAAGACAATCCACTACAAAGACAGGGCAACTGAAAGGAGACCGCTGACATCCACCCTAGGTTCAGGGACAGATGGTCCTGCTGCTTCTCATTTGGTAGGAGACCTTCTAGAAAAATCTGAAAATGGATCCATGCCAACAAGTTTTCAACTACCAGTATTTTTTTTTTTAAGCCTACCATATGCTACTATAAAAATAATCCTTAACTTGAGAGTCAATCAGCAAAGATTTACTGAGCTGGGACCGGGTGTAAGGGATAGGAAAAGGCCTAAAGCAGCTTACCATCTAGTTTAAAGACATGGATTAAACTCTGATTTAATTTAAGGGCTCTTCATTTGTTTCATCATGCTGCACACACACACACAATTACAGCAGAGGCCATCAAACGACTGTCTTAAAAATTTTCAGATGATAACAAACACAAATTTACAGAAACAGAGTGGTTCCACCCTGGAAAACACGGCTTTAAACAAGGGATGATGCACTGAAGCCTAATTCAGCAGTCAAGGTAACTGAACATTGTTAAAGCAGTCACCATAGCAACCACAGGGACTAGGGCACAAGACAGATAATTAGTCCCTCCAATTATTCAGTTATAATACAGTCACTAAATAACAGCCCTGAGTAAATTCTATCTTGTAAAAAGTTTTAAGGAAAATGAAAATTTAACTACAAACTTACTAAAGAAGGACCAAGCTATTACTGTCATACTGTTTTATTAAATTAACACAAATGCAGCCTTTCTGCATGCAGCAAACTCTACCTTCCTGGTCACTTTAAAGGATGCGAATTAATCAAAATCATAAAATTCTTTTTTTTTTTTTTGGCCACGCCACAGCTTGCAGGATCTTAGTCCCCCAACAAGGGACTGAACCCCAGGCCACGGCATCGAAAGCGCCAAGTCCCAACCACTGGACTGCCAGGGAATTCCCCTCAAAATCATAAAATTCTTCATTCTTATGTGTGAATGTACAATAATGCCACCCAAGAAATTGAGTTAATTTACAATTTCTATAGCACACACAATTCATATTTAATACTCATAACAAGTCTCTGAACTAAGAAAGCACAGCTCAATGAGTCTGAATAAATTAAATGAATGTACAGCACTTGGAGAACTGCCTGTCACACAACCAGCACTATGTTAGTTCAAGCTATTACTTCTACCATCACAGAAGTATTATTGCTGATATTATTATTACTGTTAAAAATGCAAGTTTTGAAGTCACACTGCCTGACTCAAATTTTGGTTCCATCATTAACTAGACAAGTTACCTAATCCATCTGTGACTCAATATTCTCATCTATATAATGGAAATAATAAAAACATCTACTTCGTAGACTACTGAGGGTGTTGAGATCAGACAGACTACATATTTAGCAGACTACCTTGTATGTGGTAGGGGGCGAACACAATTTAGCAATTATAACAGTTTAAATGTTTGGTCTTGGCTCTTAGCCAGTAAATAGGGAATTGGAATTAAAACTCGGGTTTCCTGACAAAGTTTAGAACACTTTCTACAGCCACACTGCTAGGAAACATAGAAACAGTCCATTTAACCAAACAGATACACCCAAGTATTATTATAACATAGTAACAAAAAGTAACATTGGTTGCACATGCTGACATTAGGTATGGAAAGGCATTATAGGTTGTAAGATAATCAGGCCAGATGCTCCAGCTGAAACATATACCACCAAACATGCTACCTTGTTCTCTTCTTTCTGCTATGATTTTTTTCCTTTTTGAAAAATATAGAAAAATTATATATCTGAGTAATGTATCACCACAGTAAATATTTGAGAGTATTGTTTCAGGTCACAAAAGCAAAATAACTTGTTAGTAAAACAACCACTTTAAAATACTAAGTATTCAGTGAAAACCAGAGTCATGATAAACCAAAACAGTGCTATACCTCCAGGTATTAGTAACTATTTCAGGAGTCTTAAGCAAACCTGATAATAAAGCTCCTAAATAAAGAACTGGGATATGTTTAAGAAAGAACCACTTTCTTAATTTAAGAATGTTCAAACTGGGCACACAGTGGTCCAGGTAAGTATGGGTGGACATCCTTCTAGAGAGATTGGAGTTCAGGGCAGGACTAGGAGACTGAGGATCCAGGAAGGAGGGGAGAGGGATCTGAGAAACAGGGAAGGAGATGCCCAGTCATCTCCTCTTTCTCTGTTCGCTCTTCCCTCACTCTCAAAATTCACTCCATTTGGGGACTTCCCTGGTGGAGCAGTGGTTAAGAATCCGCCTGCAAACGCAGGGGACACGGGTTCGATCCCTGGTCCAGGAAGATCCCACGGATCAACTAAGCCCACGCGCCACAACTACTGAGCCTGTGAGCCACAACTACTGAAGCCCACGCGCCTAGAGCCCGTGCTCTGCAACAAGAGAAGCAACTGCAATGAGAAGCCCACGCACTGCAACGAAGGGTAGCCCCTGCTAGCAGCAACTAGAGAAAGCCCACGCACTGCCAAAAATAAAATTAATTAATTAATTATTTATTTTAAAATCCTGTTTAAAAAAAAATTACTCCATTCATCAAAAAGTCAAGTTCAGTGCTTGGTGATATAAAGTTGAATAAGACACAAAGAGAAAACGGACATTAAAATCAAAAATCACTGAACAGGGAATATTAGAGTTGCCTTGGGTTTTACAGGAGAGCATAGAGAGACATCAGCTAACCAGAACATGTACTTTGGGCAAGGTTATGTGCCCTGTGGTCCTGCACTTACCATCTCATTCAAAAATAAACATAGTCCTGTTTACTGTTCCTATTCAGTAGATGAAGAAATGCAGGCTTTGAGATATAAGAGGTACACTCAGAGTAAAATTTGGGTCCTTATTAATCCGAATCCAGGGCTCTTGGTAAGGCATGATGACCCGCCTCCAACTCCTCTGCTTCCTCATTCTTGACTTTGCTTCCTTCTTTATTTTTTTTCCATAGAAGGGCAAGAGTGTCAGTGTCTAGATCAGATGTCAAAACTCAAATGTCAAGGAAATCCCCGGCAGCCCAGTGGTTAGGACTCCACACTTCCACTGCAGGGGGCACAGGATCGATCCCCGCTTGGGGAACTAAGATGCCACAAGCCGCACAGCCAAAACAAAAAACAAACAAAACCTCAAATGTCAACAAGGAAGCGACAGATGATACGGTAAGGTGTTATGGATGAGATGGAATGGTGGGGACTGTGGTGAACTGGAGATTCATGCCCTTTCTGAAGAAGAGGGACTCAGCTCCAGCCCACTGATGTCATGAACAAATGTGGGCCCAGGGCTTTGTGAAATCTTCCAATTTTTGAGAGAGCTCTGAAATCCAGATTTTTTTTTTTACATGACTCTCCTTATTGTAAAAAAAGAAGCTCCCTACACCAAATGTTTCTAAATCACTGGGCTGGCTTTTGCCTATGGGGTACCGGTTTGTGATCTCTACTCTGGATGAGAGGCAGCCAATCTCACTGGCACTGCTGTCACTCTAATTTCACCTGCAGAGTTTAACAACCAAGCAGCCATTGCAAAACAAACAGCAGGGCTGGCGCAGCTGTTGTCAGCAGGACTTTATTCTAATTCTGCAGTATTAGTGAGACAGCCATGTTTAATGATAAGAGTTACAATGCTGAAAACAATTTAGACATCTTCCATTCCAAAATCCATCAATGCCTGACTCACTTCCTTAACATCCCTACCAAACAGCTTTTTGGCTTCTGTTTAAACATCTCCGTTAGCCAACAAGGAAGTCTCTCGCCTCAGAAAACCTGCTACTTTTCGCTCTGCTCTTAGCCTTCCATAAAGGAAGGTCCTTCTTCACATTAAGTTGAGCTCTGTATCCTCGTATCTGCCACCCATTGGTGCCTGGATCATTATACCTAGAACACAATATTCCAGGAGCGGATGGACAGACATTTACCATCACATTCTGGACAGTGTTTCTGTTAATGCAGACTAAGGTCACAGCAGCTTCTTCATAGTCTGGTACACTTGCCTCCCTGGCCCTCAGGGACTACAATGTGATCTAGCACTGCAAGCGAGTCAAGCAAGATCCACAGCAGAGGGGAAAGAAAGCTGTTATTTGTACCAGTCACATTTTTTCCTTTAATTTCAGTTTAAGGATATATTTATGCCCCAGTCTCCGTGTTTCTAATCTAGAGTACACACATTGCTTCCTATAAATGATTAACTCTTTAGTTTAAAAACTACTGACATCCATTTTAGTAAATGGAGGGGGTTGCCTTCACAGAATGTCAGAAGTGTATATATATGGCTAGTTTGTTTTAGTTTTAGGAAGAAAAATGACAACATTTTAGCTTCGTAATAAAAGGAAGAAATATGACTACACACAATGTGTATCATGAAATGTAGCCAACTTAAGTCCAGTAAATTACATCACAGAGTATAATAACTATAGGATGATGCTTGTTTTTCTGTCAAAGTCATGAATCCTTTCCAAATGTTAAATGCTTTGGCAGACATATTTTAAAATTCTTTTTTAAACAAAGCATCAAAATCGGGATCCATGAGAATTTTTCAAATTCACATAAATATGGAATATTTCATCTCCTAAATTTAATCATGAAATATTATTTATTCCTTCATTTTCACACCTCATCATATGATTTCTTTATATTCTTCTTAGCTTGTTATAAAGAAACATAGGAGCCATCCTGATTTCTCCCTTTCTTTTGCTCTCCCGATCAATTAATTAGCAAGTCCTTCATCATGCATCCTGAATCATTCTCTCCTCACCCCCAAGTAGATCTCCCCCAGCCCAAGCCACCATCACCTAATACTGCAACTACTGCAACAGCCTCTTCACTTGGCTCTCTCCTTCGACAGTCTGCAAGGAAGAGCCAGAGTGATCTTCCTGAAATATTTATCAGATCACATCACTCCAGAGGCTGCCCGTTATGCTTAAAATAAAGCCCAGACTTCTTGCCAGGGATCAAGGTCCTGGTCGCTGTCCACTGCTCCATCCTCCTCTCTAACATCCACACCAGCCCCTCCCTCCATATTGTAGGGGTTCTCTATGGAGGGTAGTATGGCTCCACCCTGGGGGGAGAGGTGGTGTTTGGAAGGTGTGAGGGTGTTTTTTTTGGTTTATTCTTTATATTTATTTATTATTTTTTACTTTTTAAATTGAGATATAATTGATACATAACATTGTTCCAGTTTTTAGGTGTACAACATGATTTGTTATATGTATAATTGCAAAACGATTACCACAATAAGTCAACATCCATCACCTTCACATAGTTCCAGTTTTTTTCCTTGTGATGAGAACATCTACTCTCTTAGCAACTTTCAAATATATAATACACTGTTGTCAACGACAGTCACCATGAGGTACGGCAACAGCGCTTTTGTAATCACAATGACCTAAGAGTGAGGACACGCTGGCATACCGTGGGCAGGGTCAGGGAGGCTCACCACCCTCCAGGAGCCCCACAGCCCCACAATGCACAGCACAGTTCTACCCTACACAGGACTACTGCACCCAAAATGCCAGTAACACCAAGCTCATTCAAACCTCGAGGTCTTTACCTTTGCAGTTACTTTCAGCCCCGGACACTGAAATCTTTTCCAGGCTTGCTCGTTCTCATCACTTGAGATGTCGTCTCCTTTGAAAGGCCATGTCTGGCCCTCGTTTCTTTTGTTTTTATAAATTTATTTATTTTGTTTATTTATTTTTGGCTGCGTTGGGTCTTCGTTGCTGCACGCGGGCTTCCTCTAGTTGCGGCGAGCAGGGGCTACTCTTCATTGCGGCGCGCAGGCTTCTCACTGCGGTGGCTTCTCTTGTGGCAGAGCACGGGCTCTAGGCGCGCGGGCTTCAGCAGTTGCGGCATGCGGGCTCAGTAGTTGTGGCTCGAGGGCTCTAGAGCACAGGCTCGGTAGTTGTGGCATACAGGCTTAGTTGCTCCGCGGCATGTGGGATCTTCCCGGACCAGGGCTCGAACCCGTGTCCCCTGCATCGGCAGGCGGACTCTCAGCCACTGTGCCACCAGGGAAGCCCAAAACTCACTATTATTTAATTTGGATTCACTGACTACCGATATCGCGCATCTTTTTACACGTTTATTGATTATTTGCAAACCCTCTTCTGTTTGTCTACTTATAGTCTTTGCCCTTTTTCTATGGTATTATTGTTGTTTTCAATCAAATCAGGGTAGCTGTATACTAGGATAATAATCCTTTGTAAGTCAATCATGTTGCTTTTTTTTTTCCCAATCTGTTGTCTGTATTCCAATCTTGTTTGTAGTGCCTACCTCAGTTTTCAAAAAAATTTCTATTTAACCAAATGTGTCAGTCTTGCCTTTTGATTCTAAGTTTTATGTTTTATATCTTGCTTAGATTTCCTCCACACTGACATTTAATAAATGTTCCCAGGAATTTTCTCCTAATTAGAGTTCATTCTTTCATGATCCATTAAATCCTTGATATTCTGGTGTAAAGTTAATGGAAAGTGAAGGGATAAAAGAAGATGAGAAAGAAAAGTATACAAGGAGAAAAAGAGACTGTAGAAGTCTTACTTTTTAATGTTAAACAGGGAGTTTTAAATGTGATGCTGGATTGCTGAATTTTTACTCTCCATATTGTTAATACTAGATTATAAAGGGGAAAAACCTCAAATAGTTTTGACTTGAGAATATAATTAAGCTCTAAACATAAGGAGAAAATTACTGATTTAAAACTATCTGAACACAAATTACACCATAAAGGTTTTTTTTTAAGTAAGAAGAGGAAGAATTACATTTTTCATAATATGAAAAATGAAAAAATATAAGATGATAAGAAATGAATTCCAGCTTAGGTAATAGTTCATCTGAGCCTTTTCCATAAAAGTTTTAAATTTTACAGGAGTATGATATTATTTATTATTAAATAGACCAGTTAATTGGGAATTAGTGCAGAAATTTATTTCTCCAATGACTGTGATAAGAACAAAATAACCAAGGGCAGAATTTTTATAGACCTACAGGTAGTAAATGCACTCAAGGCAAAAGCACTGATGTACTGCTTACATCTAAAGGTTCTTGCTTTTATTCAGTTGTAGCCTCTGAGCATTCTTACTAAGAAGTCAATTCATTCATGCATTTTAAAGGCATGAATTAAAGTTTTATACTTTTTCTAGCATTTTTAATTGTTCCCATAAGAAGGGTTAGTCAGAGGTCCTAGAGCACTGTTCTGTCAGAATCAAAAGCCAAAAATCACTGTTTTCAAACATAAAGTTAATGATATTACTCTCGTGCTTTGACACGGTCGATGATTTTCCCATGGTATATAGAACAAGCTCCTTAGCACTCCCACAAGTGGCCTGACCCCGTTCCAGAGGCATAAGGGAGATAACTCGTAGAAAGGCAGCAAAATGGAGGTTGAAGCTGAATCAATGGCAACTGAGAGAAAAGACAAGAGAGGAGGAAAACAGCCATGAGTCCTAAACAGCAAAGGCAATAAGCAAGGAAATATTAAGTCTAGTATGGACAGAGCTCAACATCCGGGGTCTGATCGACAGGTTAGAATCTAAGTCAAGACCTCAGGGCCTGTGGCTCTCAGAGCCGAGGGAGTCAGGAATCAGGGGGGGGTGAGCCATGAGGGTTCTCAGGAGCAGGACCAGCCCAGCCACACGGAAGGACAGTGGCACTGAGGACCCACACTGAAGGGGCAATTAGGCAACCTGGTCACAATGGGGTAAGACTGGGAAGCTGCCACTCTCCAATTCACAAGAGGCCAGGAGGCTAAAACAAACCCTAAAACACACCAAACGGGGCACGGGAGCAGCAGAGACCCCCAGACCCCTTGTTAGTTGGAGGTACTTCTCATCTTGTCATTGGGGCCTGGCGCTCAGGGGCAAAGCCTTCCCAGGCAGACGTCGCCATGGTCAGCCACGCCGGAGCTGAGGTGGGGGAACTAACAAGCCTCCTTACAAGGCCCTTCATCACCTCCCCCCAAACCATTTCCCACCCGTCATCCCATTTCAAATACCACCTGCAACAACACAGATGCTGCAGAGCAACAATCTCTCCAATCCTCCCTCCTTTGCAGGCTTTCTTCTTCCTGAAGGACTCTGCCCCTCATCTGCCTGGAAAATCCCTCCTTGTTTTTCATGCTCCTTCACACGTCGCCCTGATCCGAAACTTTTCTCTGATTCCTTTGAGTTTGCTGCCCTCCACTTTGGTGTCCTATCAAGCACAGCCAACACATTCTTATTTTTACTATTTTGTTATTATTATGAATTATTATCACCATCACATCCATCATTTATCAGGTGCTTACTAGGTGTCAGGGACTGTATTAAATGCTTTAGATGGATTTTTCTTTAACATCTATAGTTACTATCTTCCTCCATTTTACAGAGGAGGAAAGTGAGATTCGTAGGGTTTTAAGTATTAGCCTAAGATCACAGAGTTACTAACCAAATTCAAATACAGTTTGTTCTGACTCAAAAACCCATGATCTTTCCAATAAAATACCTTAATCACATTTGTTCATGTCCTTTGTCTCTAACAGCAAATAACTAACTTAAAAATAAAGACCACGTTTTCCTCATTTTTGTACACCCAGCATAAACTTGGCATATAACTGATGCTCTTTAAATATTTAATACATGAATGAATGAATGCATGAATGACCAGCATCCATTCCAGTCCCTCAGGAACTAGAATATCAACTGTGGTACAGAACCAGTAATACGATGTTAAACTGTCCTTATGTCACATTAGACTAAGGTCTACTAAATGGCTCATATCGTCCAGAATAAGGGACAGAGTAGAAGAAAGTTAAGTAAAGATTATGGTTCAAGGACCCAGGCAAGTCAACACAGTATCTTTTTTAGCAAACTGATTTAATTGGTCAAACAAATGGTTATTTTTAAAACAGGTAGTCTAGTTCAACCTCTTTTCAAAATAACTGTCTTAATTACTTCACCTTTTTCTTCCAGCCTAAATGAATGCAATACCACAGACATCTCTTACACACTCGCTGCGGGGGAGGCAGGGAGAAGCACGCGACAAATCTCATGAGCTACCAGGTTAATTTGAACTCCTTTTCCCTGAAGGAGGTTACAGTCTCCTTGAATGTACACACAGGCGGGGAAAAAAGGCATAGGACACGGACTCCTGTTCTCATATCCTCCAAAAGTTTCCCCTATCGCTCAAGAGTAAAAGCCACAGTCCTGGTAACAATTTAAAAGCTGCTGCATCACTGACACCCGTTCCCTCTCTGACCTCATCTACTATTCACACCCCACCCCAACCCCTCGAGCCATGCAGTCTCTTTGCCCGTCCCTCTCAAGGAGGCTTTCTCTGATCCTTCCCCACTTCACAGGCCATCTCCCCCATTTCATGCTCTATTTTTCTCTATAGCATTTAGGACCATCTAACATTCTATTCACTTATTCATTTTGTTTACTGTCTCCCCTTCCGTTCTCCCACAGAATGTAAGCTTCATGAGCATGGATATTCCTGTTGGGTTTTGTCTCTGCTGCATTCTCAGCACCTAGATCTGTGCCTAACACATAGGAGGTATTGAATATATTGTTTTTGTAGGAAAGAATGAGTGAACCTTAGTTAGCTTTATGCAATGACCTACCTGTTCATGGTATTTACTTTGGTGTCCATATTTCTAAATCACATTAGCATCATAAATTAAAATGCAACTTAAAAATTTTTCACTTGGAATTGATCAACGATGACAGTTCTTTTCATTATCATTTCCTGAAATGTCTTACTATACCCATTGCCTAGAAGTGTAATTGTGGGGCTTCCTTGGTGGCACAGTGGTTAAGAATCCACCTGACAATGCAGGGGACACCGGTTCGAGCCCTGGTCTGGGAAGATCCCGCATGCCGCGGAGCAACTAAGCCCGTGCGCCACAACTACTGAGCCTGCGCTCTAGAGCCTGTGTTCTGCAATAAGAGAAGCCACTGCAATGAGAAGCTGGCACACCGCAACAAAGAGTAGCCCCCGCTCATCACAACTAGAGAAAACCTGCACGCAGCAATGAAGACCCAATGCAGCCAAAATAAAAATAAATAAAATAAATAAATTTATAAAAATATATATGGCTTAAAAATAAATAAATACAAATAAAAAATTTAAAAAAAATTTTAAATGTAATTGTGGTTTTTTGAGATCCTGGTCTCAACTTGAGCAAATAATAGCTCATATTACCCCGAACACTTCAATGTGACTTGCAAAGATATAATATTCGTGCGCCACAACTACTGAGCCTGCGCTCTAGAGCCTGTGTTCTGCAATAAGAGAAGCCACTGCAATGAGAAGCTGGCACACCGCAACAAAGAGTAGCCCCCGCTCATCACAACTAGAGAAAACCTGCACGCAGCAATGAAGACCCAATGCAGCCAAAATAAAAATAAATAAAATAAATAAATTTATAAAAATATATATGGCTTAAAAATAAATAAATACAAATAAAAAATTTAAAAAAAATTTTAAATGTAATTGTGGTTTTTTGAGATCCTGGTCTCAACTTGAGCAAATAATAGCTCATATTACCCCGAACACTTCAATGTGACTTGCAAAGATATAATATTTATTTGGCTAAAATGAGAAAAGCACATAAAACTTGATTATGAAATAACTGCAGTGATTAAGAAGACCTGAGAACTCTCTTAAAAAAGGGTTCTAGGGACTTACCTGGTGACGCAGTGATTAAGAATCTGCCTTCCAGGGCTTCCCTGGTGGCGCAGTGGTTGCGCGTCCGCCTGCCGATGCAGGGGAACCGGGTTCGCGCCCCGGTCTGGGAAGATCCCACATGCCGCGGAGCGGCTGGGCCCGTGAGCCATGGCCGCTGGGCCTGCGCGTCCGGAGCCTGTGCCCCGCAACGGGAGAGGCCACAGCAGATGCCGCTGGGCCTGTGCGTCCGGAGCCTGTGCTCCGCAACGGGAGAGGCCACAGCAGATGCCGCTGGGCCTGTGCGTCCGGAGCCTGTGCTCCGCAACGGGAGAGGCCACAGCAGATGCCGCTGGGCATACCAAAAAAAAAAGAATCTGCCTTCCAGTGCAGGGCATGCGGGTTCGATTCCTGGTCAGAGAACTAGATCTCACACACATGCCACAACTAAGGAGCCCACCAGCCGCAACTAAGGAGCACATGTGCCACAACTAAGGCCCTCAAACCTCAACTAAGGAGCCCGCCTTCTGCAACAAAGACCCAGCGCAACCAAAATAAATAAATAAATTTTTTTTAAAAAGGGTCCTAGGGCTTCCCTGGTGGCGCAGTGGTTGAGAGTCCGCCTGCCAATGCAGGGGATACGGGTTCGTGCCCCGGTCTGGGAAGATCCCACATGCCGCGGAGCGGCTGGGCCCGTGAGCCACGGCCACTGAGCCTGCACATCCGGATCCTGTGCTCCGCAACGGGAGAGGCCACAACAGTGAGAGGCCCGCGTACCGCAAAAAAACAAAAAAAAAAAAAACAAAACAAAAAGGGTCCTAGTTCTAAATTATTTTAAAATATTAACGAAAGGGGTTTTTGTTGTTCAGATCATTAGAATGAGATCATTAAACCATAGTTAATTGTGAATCACCAACACTAATAACATTTATCAACTTAAAAATATAATCCAAAGGGCCAACAATTTAAAAGCATTTATAATTAGTTTTCAAGTGTGTTATATCCTTTTTTCTCTCCCTCTAGTGGTTGCTTTTTCTTCCTAATTATATTTCCTTGAGGTTTTGAGCTTAAAGGCTCTGCACACATACCAGCATTAGCCGAAAGAATGTCAGATTATGATTTAAAGGGGAGAAAATGGTCATGTATGCCAAAAAGATAATCTGTAAGATGGTAGTATTTTCAGCTCATCAAAAGAAGCCATGTACAAGATTAAACTTATCCTGTCTCCATCTAATTACCTCACATGGAGGTCAACTTCAAAAAATCTCCTAAAACTATCTAGAGAATGGCAATCAGTGAGGCTTATCAACAAAGCACATTCATGCTATAATATAAACCTCTTTCAATTTCAAAAATTGATGGCTAAGAGCTCTTCAGCAGTGGCATTTGATTCCACATTAGTCTGCAGTATGCTGGAGAAAAACAAAGACCCATCATTCTGAACCTTCTATTTACAGACCCACACCAAACTGCGCAACAAAACATTCTTAAGGAAATTGCTACTGTTACTGTGTACTTCCCATAAATGTAAACAGGTTTCTTTTTTTCATTTCTAAATATAAAGATAGAAACATAGCAGATAAATACTACATTTTAGTGTCGTGCTTTTTCTCCATAAAATAATATTTGAAAACAGTAAGCATGTATAACCAAAAGAACAAGTGAAAATAACCCCAGAAGTTAAAGATCAATCCATCAAAGCAATTCTTTTCTAATATTCTACTTATGAATTTGTAAAGCTGGCACAAACAACTGCAAACAGAACAGAGCAACAAAACAGACACAACAAAGGAGACAAATAACATTTAAAGGAAACTTCAAACAACCCTGAAGGATCGAAAATTATATACTTTTAGCATTAATCTTAATTGTCTAACATAGTTAAATTTTTCTATTTTTTTTAACATCTTTATTGGGGTATAATTGCTTTACAATGGTGTGTTAGTTTCTGCTTTATAACAAAGTGAATCAGTTATACATATACACATGTTCCCATATCTCTTCCCTCTTGCGTATCCCTCCCTCCCACCATGTTCCCATATCTCTTCCCTCTTGCATCTCCTTCCCACCCTCCCTATCCCACCCCTCTACGTGGTCACAAAGCACCGAGCTGATCTCCCTGTGCTATGCGGCTGCTTCCCACTAGCTATCTATTTTACGTTTTAACATAGTTAAGTTTTTGATGACATTTGTTGGTTTTCTGAAAGGCTTTCCCAAGTGTCTTCATTTATAGAAAACAGAGAAGTAAAAAGACTGTGCCACTGAGGTTTACAAACCTCATGGCTCATGACTTCCCAGATTTTCTTACCAAACACTTCTATTCCTACGGAGTCATTTACTCCTAGAGTTGGAAGTTTCTAGGAGAGAGGCTCTCAGCCCTAGTTGCACCTATGAGGGGAGGGGGGTTAATATACTGAAGCCCCTCTCCACCTCCAATGACTGACTGAACTGTCTCAGGGTGGGGTCCAGGCAGCAGTATTTTTATAAATCACCCAGCTGATCCTAATGAGTAATCTGTATTTAAAGTCACCTCTTCAAAAAGAAGACCTCAGAGGGATCTAGGCTCTACACAAATACTTCTGACGTCCAGTTCCAAAATCTCATTTGAAGAATCTAAAGGCAATACACTACTTTATGGATGGTCATTTTTCAAATGAATGGTGATTTTTTTTTAATTTTCCTTTTTTTTTTAAGGTATAATTGATTTACAATATTACATTAGTTCTCAGGTGTATAACATAGTGATTCAAAACTTTTATAGATTATACTCCATTTAAAGTTATTATAAAATATTGGCTATCTTCCCTGTGCTGTACAATATATTCTTGTAGCTTATTTATTTTATACATAGTAGTTTGTACTTCTTAATCCCTATCCCTATCTTGCCCCTCCCCACTTCCTTCTCTCCACTAGTAACCACTAGTTTGTACTCTATACCTGTGAGTCTGTTTCTGTTTTGATACATTCATTCATTTATTTTATTTTTTAGATTCCACATATAAATGATAACATTCAGTATCTGTCCTTCCCTGTCTGACTTATTTCACTAAGCATAATACCCTTCAGGTCCATCCATGTTGTTGCAAACAGCAAAATTTCATTCTTTTTTATGGCTGAGTAGTATTCCATTGTACCACATCTTCTTTATATGAATGGTTATTTTTACAGGGCATGGTCACCCACCATTTCCCCTAACAATTCTACCAACAGAGTTCCACAATCTTTGTACTTGTCCCTCTTCCTAAAAAAATCACTTCCCTCAATCTCCACATGACTGGCTCGTTCTCATCATTCAGGTCTGGGCTCGAACGTCACCTCCTGGGAGAGGCTTTTCCTGATCATGCTCTCCCCAGCCAGCCCCCATCTCTTCACTAGTGGCACTTCTCACATCTAACGTGCGTGTGTGCTTCCTGACTATCTCCCCGCAAGCTCCATTCAGGCAGCTCCATCTTGTCTGTCTTGCTCAACCTTTTATCTTCAGCAAGCAGCACAGTGTCAACATAGTAGCCACTCAGAAAAACTTTTGAACAAATAAATGAAACAGAACAAGAAGTAATGGACATGCCTCTGATGAAGGCTGTGTTTAAAAAAAAAAGAAGTAATGGACAATCTAAACCAAAAAAAAAAAAATTCTGATTGGTATATAATGTAAAATAGTTGACAGTGCAGATTAAAAATATTGGACTAGGGCTTCCCTGGTGGCACAGTGGTTGAGAGTCTGCCTACCGATGCAGGGCACACGGGTTCGTGCCCCGGTCCGGGAAGATCCCACATGCCGCGGAGCCGCTGGGGCCGTGAGCCATGGCCGCTGAGCCTGCGCGTCCAGAGCCTGTGCTCCGCAATGGGAGAGGCCACAACAGTGAGAGGCCCGCATACCGCAAAAAAAAAAAAAAAAAAAAAATATATATATATATATAGGACTAATAAAAATTATGGATGGTTTTAATTTTCTTCATACCTTTGTGTACTTTATTGTCTTCAATAAAAGTAAATTATCTTTACAATTACAACCAAAATAGTATAATAATAAAAATAATTTTTTATGAAAAGTTAAAAACAAAAAAACTCAACTGTCACAGGGCAAAGATGGGCTAACGTAATGAGGCCCAACTGCCTGCATCATCCTGGCTTCTCCCCAAGACCCAGCATGGACAGGATGTGGCCACACTGCAGGACCAGCTCTTGCCGGCCCTGGAAACCAGCCACCTATTATGGTGTCCACGTAGGTCTGACACCAGCCAAGTACACAAGGAATCAAAATCGCTGCTAGTTCACCCATAAAAGTTCCCATCTTTCCCCCTGGTGTATCACAGGCCTGCCATGGGGCAACCAAACAAATCCCATCAGTTTCTTTCACACACACACCTACACTAGTTTTCTCGCTCACAGGGCCACCCAAGCTATCCTGAGGGCAGACCCTGGGGCACCTCCCCCCGCCCCCCACCCCCCCCACCCCCGCCACACACACCCGCCCCTCCCCCTGCAGTCTCCAGTGCCGACCACACTCCCTGACGCTCTCTGGTTTTCTTCCCTAATCAGTCCCATTTACTTCACACTTGAAACGCCAGTGCCTTAAAAATACAGCCCTGTCCTAGAAATATCTGCATTTTGAAAGGATATACTATTAAATAAAAAATGTCACGTTACAGAGTAATACGTACGGCATGAGTCCATTTTTATAAGAACTAAACAATAAGAACAACAAAGAAGCCTGCATATGGATTCACATGTTTAAAGTTATTTAAAACAAGTATAAGAGGGCTTCCCTGGTGGCGCAGTGGTTGAGAATCTGCCTGCCGATGCAGGGGACACGGGTTCGTGCCCCGGTCCGGGAAGATCCCACATGCCACGGAGCGGCTGGGCCCATGAGCCATGGCCGCTGAGCCTGCGTGTCCGGAGCCTGTGCTCCGCAACGGGAGAGGCCACAACAGTGAGAGGCCCGCGTACCGCAAAAAAAATAAATAAATAAAAATAAAATAAAATAAAAAATAAAAAACAAGTATAAGAGAATACTCACCAAAGTATTAGCAATAGAGACAGAACTGGGAGGAGAGGAAGGGGAAACTATTTATTTGTCTATGCTTTTATCCAACTGGGATTGTTGCCACAAATTGTCATAATTACACAATGGTAATTTTTAAAGAGCAATCAAACTCTTGCGGCCAGGGCTTCCCTGGTGGCGCAGTGGTTGAGAGTCCGCCTGCTGATGCAGGGGACACGGGTTCGAGCCCTGGTCCGGGAAGATCTCACATGCCACGGAGCAACTAAGCCCGTGCGCCACAACTTCTGAGCCTGTGCTCTAGAGCCCGCGAACCACAACTACTGAAGCCCACATGCCTAGAGCCCGTGCTACACAACAAGAGAAGCCACCGCAACGAGAAGCCTGCGCACCGCAAGGAAGAGTATAGCCCCTGCTCGCCACAACTGAAAGCCCGCGCATACAACGAAAACCCAACAGAGCCAAAAATAAATAAATAAATAAATAAAAATTTAGAAGAAAAAAGAATGCAATCAAACTAACTGTGAAAATATCATTAAACTGTTCATATGTTCCATATTCTGGAAATTAGGTTTGAATAAAATGACAACCAATTGCACAAATTATTCATTTGTTTTATTAAACTGAGAGTTGAGTATTTTAATTTATCATGCAACTTATGCCTCCCCTAAAAAGAAAACATGAACTTAAAAAACTCATATAACTCAGGCATCAACTTTACCCTCTGAAACTGCTCTTTCCCCCTAGAACCTTCCTTTGTGAATGGAACCACCTTCTAATCCATCCTGATATTCTCAAATCTACTCTCTTCCTCACATTCCACACCCAGTCACATCCAACACCGCGTTCCACCCTACACCTCCTAAACAGCCCTCAGGTTTGTCCTCCCCTCACTACCCCTACTGCCCCTGCACAGCTCCAATCCACCCTCTACGACCAATACCATGACCTTCTAAACTGCATGTTAACTGAGGTGTTTGAGCATCTCAGGGTAGTAAGGTGCAAAGAAAGTGGGCTTCTTCCTGAACCAGGTTTCACCACTTAGCTTTGTGGCCTTGAGAAGGACCCACAGCCTCTCTAAGACCAAGTTTTCTCTTCTGCAGGATGCAAGCCATATCTACCTTGTAAAAGGATTGCTATAAGAATTACAGATAAGGCATGCAAAGTGCCTAGTCCTAAATGGGGCTGTATACATAGTACAATGCTTTATTACTCTAATTATTTTCTTATCTGTAAAAAAAAAAAAGGCAATAAGCCTCTGAGTTACTTTGAAGATTAAATGAGATAAAATGTAAGGCACCAAACACAGTTACTGTTTCCTTTCATTTCCTTTTAATGGTTTCCCCATCCCCAAGACAAAATACGGCTACTGCCACTTTCCCAATTTTATCTCCTGCTACTTCTCCTTTAGCATAATGAATTTTTTTTTGTATTTTTTTTTTTGGCCATGCCATGAGGCATGCAGATCTTCCCCGACCAGGGATCAAACCTGTGTCCCCTGCATTTGGGAGCGCAGAGTCTTAATCACTGGAGAGCCAGGGAAGTCTAGAATAATGAGTTAGGCGCACAGACTATGCACCTCTTCATGCCCTTCTCTCCTTCAAAGCCATGTTTACAGGTAAAACCTTAGGTGTAAGAGAGTCTTTTCTATATATTTCAACATGCAAATTAATTATCATATTTTCAAATTTGGAATGCAATATCCATAAAGTACAAGTGTATTTATGGAAGATAGGGAAGAATATTTATAAGCATGAAATTCTGAAAAAAATCTTCAAACCATGGCTGCTGTACATGTTCATGCAAATATGATGAATGTGATGAGAGATTATAAAATCTTGCTAAATGGCATCTGAGAAATAACTTTCCCAGGGATGAAATCTTGAGTTGAAATTAAAAGGAAAAATGGTACAAGTTAGAGAAACTGGGTCAAAAAAAAATATGATTAAAGTGATTATGTTTGTTTGTTGAGGTTGCTTATAAACACTTTCCAAAAGTATATGTCCATATACTTTAGATGTTTTAATTAACTTGATAATAAATGTGATAAGTATAACATGTCTTCTTTAAAAACAACAAGAGATAAAAATACTAGCTTAGATAAATAAATTCAATATTAACTTTCTCTATGTTTATTCATAGACTAGAAAAGAAATATGGGGGTTTTTCCCCATCTGATTTTATGATTTAGAATTTACAAAGAGAAGAGAAACTAACAATCTTTCTAAGCATGAGAGGAAAAAAATTAGTTCTGTTTAAAGATGAATTCAGGTAGTTAAATGGCTTTTGTCAGGTCCCTAATGTGACAATCTCTAAAAGTATGTAAGTTCAGTGTTTATTTCTTGAATGATTTAACTATAGTCCTGAAAAAGCATCAAGTTGGCTCTAAGAGGAAAAGCTGCTCTGTGTCCACAAAGTGCTTCCTCAGCAGCTGGTGTCTATCCTTAGTGTCAGGTTGAGAAAATGAGCAAGAAAATGAGTTGAGGATTCTTAGTAGACAGTCCACTGTAACCCAGCTGCAAAACTTTTCTAAAGTTGTCACATGGACATGTTTTCTAAAATGTTACCAAGAGTGCTGAATCATTGCTTTCTAAGGGGATCTTTTAAACCTTTGCTACATTTTAAATTTAAAACATTTTTAAAGCAAAAAAGCAAAAAACGAAACAAAACAGAAACCTTAAATTCTAGGTGTTTTTTTTTTTTTTTAATGAATGTTTAAGTTTCAAATTATTGTAGAGCCATGACTCTTCTTCAAACACTATTTTGGCCTGGGTGACAGGCACAGTGCTGATTTACACACACCCCAAACATACAATCAGCCAGGCCCTGAACATAACTGGGCATGGGTGCCCCCCAGGCCACTGAAAAGCAAGCATTACTCATGAAATCATAAAGCCGTGATGAAGTATTCTGGTGGACATGTGCTTTGTCCAGCTCCCCAAAGATAATGAAAAGGAGAACATTATGATGATGTCAGAAGTCATTCTTTTCACATCATTAGTACTTTGCCTTCAAGTGTGTTCTTTCAGAATTACAGTAGTCATGTAGGCACAGGGCAGAGCCCTAATGATACGAGGCCAAGCCAAAGAGCAATCCAGACTTAGGGAAGAAAATAACTAGAAAAAAATTAATGAATTCATCATTTGATTCTCCACATCTTCAGCAATACTGCTCACGTGCATTATTGTCAGAGCTGTATACAGCCTGGGAAGGGGGGCAGCAGCATTGCTGGGTGCTGACTCTCGAAAACAACACGACCTTAAAGACTGAGCCGTGTCGAGACACCGCAAATTACTAACGTCCAGCTTGGACTTGGCACAGTATTTTTCTGTTGACATTCCCATAAACTGGTCCAATTACTTTTAAATGAATCATATCTGTTGAAACAGCCTGGAAATAAACCAAAGATTTTATACTTGGTTTTATAGTATAGAGCAAGAACATCATTTCCTATATATACCTGCAAATGAACAAAACTTCCTTTTGAAAAATCAGAGCACTAACAAAATGCGTTTTTCAAAAATGGCTTCTATACGATATCATCACTGTGATATCTTAGTTTGCACAATTATTTTGGATTTACTTTTCAAACAGGAAACATTACTGAGACTGATTTAGCTCATTTAAATAATACTCCCAACTAAAGTATACAACATGTTTAAAGGATCAAAATCACAGGTCTCACTATCAAATAATCAATATAATGATTTTTTATTACCTTAAAATACATTTTTATATAATTGTGTAATCCAGTTCATTGGGAACATAAAATTAAATTATATTTATGCTAAATGCAACTCAAAATACATATGTAAACAAGTATCATTTGGCGAAAATAATCCTGATAAACTTTTATTAACCTCCTGCTGTACAGAACAACATATACCTCAGTGTTTTATAGAAAAAAATTATAATTGGTATTTGCATTATTCTCTATTAAGAAAACACTGTTACACTATTCTTACAAAACATTTGTTGTCATTTTCCCTATTACTGCTGATGAAAGTAATACAGGTAGTGTTTAATACTAATCACTTCCTATACTTCTCAATTTTCTTAGTCTTTCTCTGACACTAAGCAATATGGACTAGTGAATGCTTGATAAAGTATATCTTCTTCCAGTATAAATTTATTCTTTCATAAAGTACTTATTGTATGCTCACTATGTGCTGGGCTTAGTGTTAGAGACTTTGGATGCAGTATAAATTAAGACAGATTCCTTGCCTTAAGAGCTCATGGTCTAGTAAAGGCAAAAGACAATTGCATTAAGGTTTACTATGCACGATGAATACAATGACACAGAAAAACCCTAGTAGGGTTATTTGAATCAAGCAGGAAGGCCAGTTAACAGTTATAGTCCATTTCATTAAATTAAGTCCACCACCTTTATCAAGGAGGTGGTAGCTAACACTGCCTGGTTTGCACTTCCTTGTCTTGGTAAAGCAGTGTTGATAAGTGTAGATAACATCAAAACATCTCTGAAAATTACCATCACCTTCCTGACTTCACAAGGTTTAGCATCACTGAATTTAAACATATCAGCTTAAGACCTAATCTAAGTTGGAAAACACCATTAAGTCCAGCTGTAGTTAATAGACGTGTACATGGTAAAACAAAACAAAACAAAACAACAACAAAATGAACTAGAAATGTACAGCCTAACGCACAAAAAATCAGATTTCTAGTTGGGGTTTTTACCATATGTTTATTTTCTGGCATCTAGGCATCAGAATAAAAATAAGACATACCTGAAACTATAAATGCTTACCATATTATGTACTAAATTAGAAGGCAAATTGACTAGATCTGTCATAAATCATGTTTTTTAAATGTAGTAACACAAAACAAGACACCCCTTGAAAAACTGTTTGAGTACATTGTAAGAATAAAAACGTGTTTGATTAACATTATATAGCAAATTAGAAATAATATTTTAAATGCCAATATGCACCTAAAAATGAAGACATGCCACATAGAAAAGCGGTGTGTACATTTACCTTTATGCTACCCATAGTACCCCAGGAACTGGGTAAAAGAGACTGAGTTCCTTCAACAATATGTATATTCTTCTACATTTTTGATATTCACTACTTATTTTCTTCTAATACATTAGCCAGTCTTTAAAAGAAGCCGAATAGCAAAAGATTAAAGAGGACAAGTGTTATATATCCATGGCCCATTTGTGACATTCTGGTTTTATACATAGAGTCATTTCAAACAGAAGAGCCTTAGGTGAAATGCACGGCTACCCACGCATCTGATATATACCATTCTTTCACACCACTGGTAGGGAAATTAAATTTTCCCTGTGCAGGGTAACCTTATAAGACTTTGGGCATGGCCCACCCTCACTCAGAGGTGAAATCAAGGCAGCAGCAACATCCAGCATTAGAGTTGTTTTTCTCCTGCTGCCGGATGACAAGAATAACTAAAGACAAGGAGAATGAAGACTGCTCAAGTCTTTGTCAAACGGGATTGGCAAGGAGTTCTCCTAATAACAGTTCCCAGTCTCCTCAAGGAGTGGTTATGTTCAGCACAAGGCTGAGGTACCATAGGTTCTACAACCTGAAACCGTGGGTCCTCGACACAAACCCACTCATCGACTTTGTGGATTATGGGACTGTTACTGAAACCTGGACGTGATATAACAGCAGTTTTGAGAAGTTTGATTTACGCATTCCAACCCAGCTGAATGTCGCCTTAGAGTGCTGAGGCTTGAGGACTCTTATGAATCTCCCTCCCGCACAGCCTGAACAGCCATCGCCTCCCAAATTCCAGCTTATACATTCATTTCCTGGGCAATTTCTCTCTTGGGGGTAAAACAATGGACTCTTTCAATCTTCTCTTAACTACAAAGAGCTCTAAGACGAAGAGACAGTGCTTTCAATAGCATCCTTTCCGACTTTATAAATGATGAGTGGGAGTTGAGGGAGGGGGACCGGACCGACCAGGGAAGAGGTGACAGGCAACTCACCTCTTTCAGCTGCTCCAGCTCCTGTCTGAGGCTGTCATACTCAGCCTCCAGCTCGTCATACTGCTGTTTGAGGGTCAGCTTCTCTTCCAGTACCACCAGCCCGTACTCGGCCGCCTGGATCTTCTCGTGGGTCGTCTCCGTGAGCTCCTTGGTCAGCCTCTCTATCTCGGTCTTATAATGGTCCACAGTCTGCAATACCTCTTCCGCGGCCATAGCCCCGGCGGATGGAGGCAGGAGGGGGTAACGGGGTGTGGGAGATGGATGCAAAGCAGGCGGGGGACGGGAAAAGGAACCAAGGAGGGAAGGATGAAAATGGAAAAGATACGTGTGGCTGGATGTACGAGCAGAGCAATGCCCTGGTTGCCCCTCCGGCAGCCGCGGCTACACCGCCCGAGAAACCGGCGAGAAACGCAACATGGAGAATGCAGGGGAGAGGATCAGGGGCGAGGCGGCAGCTGCTGCGGCATGTGTCCTCCGGGCCGGCCCCTGCGTGCGGTCAACAGCCGTGCGGCATGGCCAGGCTGCGGCGGCCGGAGGCGGCGAGGGGGCTCCGATTCTGCTTATTCAGAGACGCACGGCCGCCATGTCTCCGGGCAGCGTCACTGCAGTCTCCTCGGGCCCCGCGCTCCGGCTCGCCGCGCCCGCCCGCTCCACCTGCTCCCTCCGGCCGCGCTGCAGCGGGTGCGGAATGATGCAGCGTCGGCCCTCTCCCTCCCTCCGCGCCTGGCCGGGCCTCCGAACGGGGGGCGGGGAGGCGGACGGAGTCGGCGCGGGGGGAGGGGGAGGGACCTGACGGAAACCTCTGGAGGCGCCTCCCGCCGGGCGGCACCGCGGGTGCGCGGGACCGGTGCCGAGTCGGCCGGACGCGCGCGTGGAAGGGCCCCGCGCGCGGGGAGGGACCCCCAGCCAGGCCTGGCCCGGCCCGCCCGGCTCGCCGCCGGCAGGAGTTCCTCCCAGGGCTTTGCCCGGGTGGGCGTCGAGGCCCCGGAGAATGGCTTAGGCGCCCGGCTCTCTCACTGCGACGTGAGCCCAAGCTCAGGAAGCTGCCTGGAATCGGCGCCTTGCTCAAAGAGAAGCAAACAGTAACTAACACGCTCGGGGCCCGCGCATCCTCCTTCTCACCCGCTGGGCTCGCGGCCTCCTTCCCTGGCCTTCGGCACCCAAACGCTGTGCTTCCAAAGCCTTCCAGACGCCCCCGCCCGACGCTCCCGCTTCCGCCTCCTTCCGCCTCCTTCCTCTTCCCCTCTCTCCCCTCCTTTCCCTACATGGCCTGGCTCACCTCACGCTCTCTCCAAATAACCTTATTACCGGACACTCTTTTCTAAAGATTGCTTGCCCTCACCCAAGCTTTCTGTGCCCAGCTTATCACAACATCACTACTCAGAAAAAGATCTCTATAATGCATGCACCCAGAAGCCTCTGGGTACAATTATTTGTTGCCCCAGTAGTTCTACTCTACGGATTCTTCAATAAAGGAAAACTGCATGAAATTCTCTCTCTACGGTATCAACAGTACCCTACAATAAATATTCTTAAAATAATAAGAGCTAATAGTTCTGGAGCCCACGTGCTAAGCTTTCTTCGAAGTATGGTACATGAAATTTCTCCCATCCTAACAGCAACTCTTTGAGGTAGGAACCATTATCCTCAATTTACAGGTGGTGAAAGAAAGGCACAGGAAAGTTGAGCGATTTGCCCAAAGTCAGGCAACTCTTAACTGGGGAAGCCAAAACTTAACCATAACTCCACAGCCATAACCTGAAACATTATGTTGGCTTCACCTTCAGTCATTCCTAATACAAAACCAGTAACTACATATTATATGCTCGTAAAATGACCACTTTAATCAATGCAAAGAGTGATGATGAAGAGTCACAAAAGGAGATGAAGGCAAAGTCAGAATGAAAGAGAGTAAAGAATGAAGAAGAGATGAGAATAGAGAACAACCAAGAAGAAAGGAAACGATAGCAGAAAAAGAGCTATTTCTGTGTAACTAGTAGGTTGTGGGATCACTAGACCAAGGATCTAACCAGTTCCTTCCCTGTCTCCTGGTGGCACTTGTCACAGAGCTGTTTCTCAGTGGCCAAGAGGTGTTCAAACACACACACACACACACGCACGCTCTTCCTGAGTTAGAATGCAGGACTCTCCCATCGTTGTGTCCAGGGTAAAGAAAAAAAAAAGCCATGGTTGATGGTGTGGAAGAGCAAATGACAGTGTCCTTACAAAGCCTTGACTAATAGTTTCTCTGGATGTGATTTTCACTGTCTCCGAAAACAGACAAAAAAAGATTCCTTCCACATGCTCACAATTACAACAGAATATTCTCTTGTGATTGATCAAAAAAAGAGAGAGAGAGAAGGGAAGGGAAGAGAAAGGGGAAAAAGAAGAAAGAAAACACTTGACACTTTGGACCACCATGAATTCCATTCCACCTGTGCAGCCTTGCTCTCATTGCAGTTGAGACGCCCCTCCCCACCCCTGTGTGCTCCTATAGTGCCCATTCTCTGTCACAATGATGAATGACCATGAACTGCTGAAGAGAGAGGAAGCCTGTAATTGCAGTTAGCTAAACTGTCTTCTTCCCAGGATGCCTTGGAGGTCCCTCACTCCACAAAGTATAAGCACAGCCCTTCAAAGGGGTCATAACACTTGGAGTAGATTGCTTGTGTCTCCCCTTCCTTTGGATAGAACTAAGAATGGAGTTTTCTTCTGTGACTTTTCTTTTTCTGAGTTTCCATTGCCACCCATTCCCTATGTGCCATCCTGCCCCATTTTTCTGATTGATATATTTTTGTTAATATATTCAGCCTGACTTCATTCAGACATGTGCTCTATTTTAATACTTTAAGATTTTGTTTATTACAACTTTGATCCTTTCTATGTTTGTATTAAACTTGAAAAAAAGTAAACATTTCCTTATACATCATACTCTTCCAGTACTGCACAGTTATATTTCTCTCTTTCTTCCTATATATGTCATACATATCATATATACACACATACATATATATGTGTATATAAATCAATGACAAGTATCTAGAAAATAATTTCTTAAATCATTCCTAGAAGCAGGGTTCCCTCATATTTCTTTATCCTAGCAGCCTCCAATCATTTATGCAACATTCTAACAAATATTTAGGGAAAAATTGTATTGTTGTGGTCTAGTACCTCAAACCAACTTTTCACCAACTTTGTCACCATGAATATTGCTTTCTCTTGCTCTCATTCATTCATTAAACCAATGTTTATTAAGTACCCACTATGTCCTAGATACAACAGTAGGCGTTGTAAAATCAATGACCAATAAGATGTCAGTGCTCAAGGGTCCCTGACTCATGGAGCTTATGTTCTGGGAGGGACAGACAATAACATGAATAAAAAACAGACAGCAACAACAAAAAAGACAAATTAATACAATAATTCCAAATTGTGACATTGACAGGCAGGATGCAGCATAGTGGTTAGAGCACAAGCTTAGTCTGCTTGGGTCAAATCCCAATTCATCACTTATTAGTTGTGTGTGCCTCAGTTGCTTCATCCTTTTTTGTTTGTTTGTTTGTTTTTGGCTGCACTGGGCCTTAGTTGCAGCATGCAGCGTTTTTTTTTTTTTTTTTTTTAGTGGCAGCATGTGGACTCTTAGTTGCAGCATGCATGTGGGATCTAGTTTCCCAACCACAGACCAGGGATCAAACTCGGGCCCCCTGCATTGGGAGCGTGGAGTCTTACCCACTGGACCACCAGTTGCCTCATCCTTAAAGAAGGGATAATAATTTAATCTACTAATGAGATTGTTGTAAATAGAATAGTATTTAACACATAATAAGCAGCATCTGTGTGTTTGTTTTTTTAAGTTTTTAAAGAAAAATAAGGATATAATTGAGGTAGAAAAAAGAAATAACAGGATAATCAATGGAGATCTCTCTGAAGAAGTGATTTTATATTAGTATCTAAGGAACATGGAGGAATCGGATATGCAAAATGTAGAGGAATTGCTTTCTAAGGAGCGGGAACAGCATATGTAAAACCTAAGGCAGAAAAGAGCTTGGTGAGTGCAAAGAATAAAAATCAGAAGCTGAGGCTGATTAAGCAAAAGGGAGATGGCCTAAGACTACATTAGAGAGATAGGCAACACTGGAGACAGACTCAGATACTGTGCCTACCCTGTAGGTTAGAACAGGGAATTTGGCTGTTGCACACCTGAAACTAATATAATGTTATATGTCAATTTATCTCAATTAAAAAAAAAAAGAATCTGGTCTTTCAAAGTGCAAACAATCACAGAATAAAAACCTTTCCAAGGGAAATGAGTTTCACAACACACAGAAACAAGAAGAGACAAGATACTTCTGTGTAGCTTCTCAGCATGAACTAGAAAAATCTTTAAATAGCCCTACTAACTGAATCAGCCTTAAAGTCAGAAGAGCTGATAGATCATGAGTTCGGATTTTGAGCCTCCCAGAAAGGACTTTTTAAATCCTCTGCCCTTCTTTCTAATCCCCCTCAATGATGTCTGAAACTTCTTTGGTAATAAAGTCTATCATCTAATAATTAGAAATAAGTTTAAAAAGCAAAAAGTTAGTAAACTTAAACTTACAGTTATATTTGCTTTTTTGTTTTTTCCTGATTCTGATACAGTTACACCAAGGAAGGAACTGAATGGTTGAAAAGAAGGCTAGGAACACCAAAGACAAATATCTGATTCACATTTGTGCCTGAGGTTGGCCTGGCACTCAACTCTTCAAGACTTGAATAGAATTCCTTAATTGCTTCTTTCTGCTAAAATATTCTACTTCTCTTGGTTTTTGATGGCCCTGGAATTTATATAGAGATCCTGAATCTGTTCAGAAGATTTCCTTTGCCTAACAGCCAAAAAAAAAAAAAATGAGGAATTTGGGTTTTATTTTCAGCACAGTGGGAGGTTATTGGTTATTTAGTCAGGAATGAAATTATTTGATTTATACTTTAAGACTATCACTACTACGAATAAAAAGTTTGGAGGTATCAAAAGATAGAAGTAGGGTCACTAGTTACGAAGCTGTTGTGATTGTCCAAGAGAAAAAAAAAAATGGTGACCTGGACTGAGGTGGTAGCAGTAGGGAAAAGAAGTGGATGGATTCAAGATATATTGGGAGAGGGGATGGAAGAAGTCTCAAGACTTGGTTGAAGATTGGATGTAGGATGGAGAGAAAAAAAGGAATCATGAATAAACTCTAATTTTCTGACTTGGGCAGTTGGGATTATGGTTTGCCATTAGTTAGATGGGAAAGACTAGGAGGGACTTTCAGGAGATTGAGTTCTTTTTTGGACATATTAAGTTCAAGACAGTTTTGAGACATTTGAATAGAAATGTTAAGCAGAAAATTGGATGTAAGACCAGAATTAAGAAAGACTTCTTGGGAGATATAAGCAATTCTCCTCTGGAAATCATTAGCATTACATGGTATTTAAAGCAAAGAAAATGAATGAGATTGTCTAGGGAAAGAGTGTAAATAGAGAAGAGAAGGCATCCAGGACCTATCCCTGAGGAACCCCTAGTAAAGGTTGAATTGAAGAGGAAAAGCCTGCAGAGAAGGGACCAGTCAGTGTGGGTAGGAGGAGAACCAGGAGAGAAACATCTGAAGGGAACAAAAGAAGAGAAGGTTTGAGGGGTGAAAGAATAAGGACCAAGTCAATGCCATTGAGAGATCAAAGTCGAGTAAGATGTGGATACAGAAATGTCACTGAATTTGGAACACAGAAGAGGGTACTCTTTTTTTCTTTTCTTTCTTTTTTTTTTTTTTAGTATAATACTTTATTTTTTTTTAATTTGTTTAAATTGAAGTATAGTTGATTCACAATTCTGTACAGAAAAATGATTCAGCTCTACATATTTTTTTAGATTCTTTTCCATTATAGGTTATTATAAGATATTGAATATAGTTCCCTGTGCTATACAGTAAATCCTTGTTGTTTATTTTATATATAATGGTGTGTATCTGTTAATCCCATACTCCTAATTGATCCCTCCCCACCAAGTTTCCCCTTTGGTAACCATAAGTTTGTTTTCTATGTTTGTGAGACTGTTTCTGTTTTGTATATATTAGATTCATTTGTATTATTTTTCAGATTCCACATATAATTGATACCATATATTTGTCTTTCTCAGTCTGACTTACTTCACTCAGTATGATAATCTCTAGGTCCACCCATGTTGCTGCAAATGACATTATTTCATTCTTTTTTTATGGCTAAGTAATATTCCATTGTATATGTACACCACATCTTCTTTATCCATTCATCTGTTGATGGACACTTAGGTTGTTTGCATGTCTTGGCTACTGTAAACAGTATTTCTATGAACATTGGGGGTGCATGTAGTATTTTCTGGTTTATTTTATGGTTTCCTTTGCTGTGCAAAAAATTTAAGTTTGATGAGGATACATTTGTTTATTTTTGCGTTTATTTCTTTTGCCTTGGGAGACTGATATAAGAAAATATTGCTACAATTTATGTCAGAAAATGTTTTGCCTGTGTTCTCTTCTAGGAGTTTTATAGTATCTGGTCTTACATTTAGGTCTTTAAACTATTTTGAGTTTATTTTGTATACAGTGTGAGGAAGTGTTCTAACTTCATTGATTTACATGAGGCAGTCCAGCTTTCCCAACACCACTTGCTGAAGAGACTGTCTTTTCTCCTCTGTTGAAGATTAATTGACCATAGGTGTATGGGTTTATTTCTGGGCTCTCTATTCTGTTCCATTGATCTATATGTCTGTTTTTGTGCCAATGCCATGCTGTTTTGTTTTTGTTTTTTTTTTGTGGTATGCGGGCCTCCCCCTGTTGTGGCCTCTCCCGTTGCGGAGCACAGGCTCCGGACGCGCAGGCCCAGCGGCCATGGCTCACGGGCCCAGCCGCTCCGCGGCACGTGGGATCCTCCCAGACCGGGGCGCGAACCCGGTTCCCCTGCATCGGCAGGCGGACGCGCAACCACTGCGCCACCAGGGAAGCCCTGCCATGCTGTTTTGATTACTGTAGCTTTGTAGTATTGTCTGAAGTCAGGGAGCCTGATTCCTCCAGCTTTGTTCTTTTTCCTTAGGATTGCTTTGGCAATTTTGGGTCTTTTGTTCTTCCATGTAAATTTCAAGATTATGTGTTCTAGTTCTGTGAAAACATGTCATGGGTAATTTGATAGGGATTGAACTAAATGTGTAGATTGCTTTGGGTAGTATGGCCATTTTAATAATGTTAATTCTTCCAATCCAAGAGCATGGGATATCTTTCCATTTCTTTGAATCATCTTCAGTTTCCGTCATCAATGTTTTATAGTTCTCAGATTATAGGTCTTTTAAAAAAATTTTTCCCAGAAGTTTATTTTTCTTCCAGTTTTATTGAAATAACATTGATATACAGCACTGTATAACTTTAAGGAGTACAGCATAATTGTTTGACTTACATACCTCATGAAGTGATTAACACAATAAGTTTAGTGAACATCTACCATCTCATATAGAAACAAAATTTAATAAATAGAAAAAACATTTTTTTCTTGAAACGAGAACTCTTAGGATTTACTCCCTTAACAACTTTCATATATAACATACAGCAGTGTTGATTATATTTATCATGTTGTACATTACATCCCTCAAAGGTGCATGTTCTTGGCAAGAGTAGCTGGTGTGGAACAGAGGGTGAAAACCAGATTGTAGTAGATTAAAGCATGAAGAGAAGTTTCAGATGTGGAGACAGCCTGAGCAGACAACTCCATGACTGCAGAAACAATGGAGGGGGAAAACATACAATAAGATGGTGGAAAACATACAGTAAGATGGTGCATCTGTGGTACATTGGAATGCTCTACTGTGAACTGCTGGTGGGAAATCCACCCTTCAAAAGCACCTCACTCACTGAGACCTCCAAATGCATACTAAAGGTAGATGTGATTTTTTTCCCCCATCAATGCCTTCTGAAGCCAGGACTTGATTTTCAAGCAGCTCAAATACTAGCCTTCTGGGAGGCTGCCCTTGGCCCAGATCCTGGAGCAACCCTGGGTCCAGGCCCACTCCCAGAAGATGCTGCCTCCCTCTGCTCACATGGCTTCCTGAGGCCCGTCTGCTCTGTTTTGTGTGTTTATTCAGGGAGCTCTCCCAGTTCTGCTACCTCATCTTTTGTCTCTTCTAAGATGCATGATGCTAATTAATAAAAGCTGGAGTATTTTGTGTCAGGGGAAAAAAAACAGCCACATAGCTGTCCTCTCCCTGTTTTATATCTTCAAAAGCAGTGGCAATCAGATTCTCTGGGTTTGTTTCTTAGCCACAGCCTGTATAATTGTCATCTTCCCACCAGAAAGGCACTGGTAATCTCATAGCACTCAATTTAATTTTAGCTGGGTTTGCATTTTTCCATCTGTTTTTTGCTTTACTTTCTAAATGATGTTTTCTTCGAAATTCTTGATTTTTACCATTTTTGCTATCAGCATTTGCCTATTTTGGGGACAATCTCACCTCATTAATTCTTTCTTCATTATTAAACCTACCCTCTGTTTATTTTGGCTGGAAAGAACCAGAAGAATTTGCAGCACACTGCAGCACACAGGCTAATATAACTTATTCTTTCATTAAAAGAAGACTAAAAGTTCTGACTACCAGGTATTATTTCTTTAGAATTTGTCCACTGACCAGGCTTGATTTTCTTGATCTGAGGCAATGTTCTGAGTCACCTGTTTCAGAATACCAATTCCTCTTTTTTATAAAGTTTATTTTGAGGACCATTTTAGTGAGCAAAACTATATGTTACCCAACATAACTAAAAATAATGCCAGTAAGTGTCCTTCACCCCTTCCCTTTCCCTTCCTTTTAGTGTCATATCTAAGAATCCATTACCAAATCAAAGGTGGTGAAGATTTAGACCAATGTTTTATTCTAAGCATTTTAATAGTTTTAGCTCTTATATTTAGGTCTTTGTGTTGCAGGAAGAGGGACTCCTTCCAAGGCCCAAGAGTAGGCTCTTGTCTAACACTCAGAAATTAATTGCCCAAGGAGACACACGTGCTGACAAAGCAAGAGACTTTATTGGGAAGGGGCACCCGGGTGGAGAGCAGCAGGGTGAGGGAACCCAGGAGGACTGCTCTGCCATGTGGCTTGCAGTCTCAGATTTTATGGTAATGGTGTTAGTTTCCGGGGTGTCTCTGGCCAGTCACTCGGACTCAGGGTCCTTCCTGGTGGTGGATGCATCACTCAGCCAAGATGGATTACAGCGAGAAGGATTCTGGGAGGTTGGTAGGACATATGGGCTGGCATCTCCCCTCTCCTTTTGACCTTTCCCGAATTCTTCCAGTTGATGGTAGCTTGTTAGTTCCTCATTCCTTACCAGGACCTCCTGTTGTTAAGGTAACTTGTGCAAGTGTCTACTATCTTGCCTGGCTAGGGCAGGCGGTTTTGGTCCCCTAACATTTGATCCATTTTGAATTTAATATTCATATATTGAGGGAGGTAAGGATATGATTTCATCTTTTATATCCATTTGTCTCAGCACAACTTGTTAAAAACGATTTTTTCCCCATTGAATGGTCTTGGCACTCTTGTCAAAAATCAGTTGACTATAGACATATGGGTTTATTTCTAAACTCTCAATTCTATGCCATTGGATTATATGTCTATCCTTATGCCAGTACCATGGTGTCTTGATTATTGTTGCTCTATAGTAAATTTTGAAATGAGAAATGTGTCATATTGTGACGTAATAAGAAATATATATTTGGTTGTCCCTTTTTTTGGCACAGAGCTCTTTAAACCCTTGGAATTTCCTAAGTGATAAGAGCAGTGGGAGCATCTTTTGTTATAGTGTTTGGTCTTAGTTCCTGAATAGCTCCAGATCCATAAAGGTGAAAGAGTGTCCTTTTATTCATAACAAGCCCCTTTCAACCACAGCTGAGTTTATGTTAATGAGGTAAGTGCCTTTTGAAGTGTTCCTAAGGAGGGGGCTGGTGGCTAAGGGTACCAATCAAAATTAGAGAGTTGGAACTTTCAGCCCCACCTCCCCACCTCCGAGGAGGGGGAGAGAAGGATTGGAAGTTGAATCAATCACTGTTGGTCAACGATTTAATCAATCATGCCTATGTAATGAATCCTCCATAAAAACCCAAAAGGGTATGGCTGAGGAAGCTTCTGGGCTGGTGAACACATCCATGTACCCGGAAGGTAGCACACCCCACCTCCATGAGGACAGAAGCTCCTGTGTTTGAGATGCTTCCAGATCTTGCCCTATGTAGCTCTTCATCTGACTGTTTACCTGTATCCTTTCTTATATCTTTTTAATAAATCAGTAATCTAGTAAGTAAACTGTTTTCTTAAATTCTGTGAGCTGCTCTAACAAACTAATCCAAACCAAAGACTGGGATGTGGGAACCTCTGACTTATAGCTGGTGGTGAAACCAAGCAGGACCATGTCCCCTATTCCTTGTTTGTAGGAAAAAGGCTTCAGCCTCCTAGACCTTCTGTGAGTTCCAAAGGACAGATTCAAATAGTTGGATAAAACAGAGCCCTAGTTCCTCCTCAGGGTATATACATAACAATCTGACACACGTCTCTGGGTTCTTCTACAGGAACTAAGGCCCCCACCCAGGTGGAGGATGGCAACTTCACGCTGAGCATAAGTATGTGGACCCCAGACTGGTCAGAACCAGAAGGCTGAGGATTGAGATGCCTGGAGCACCACCCTGTTACCTCACCACCAACCAATCAAAAGAAGGTCACATACCCTGCAGCCCTCACCCCAAATTTGCCTTTAAAAATTCTTCCCTGAAACCCATTGGAGAGTTCAGTCTTTGGAGCACTAGAAGCCCATTATCCTTGGTTGGCCCTTGCAATAAACCTTTCTCTGCTCCAAACTGACGTTTCAGTGTTTTGGCCTCACCGTGCATCGGGTACATGAACTTTGGTTCAGCAACAGTGGGAAGCATGGGTAACAACCTAGACTTTCAATTGGTGTCTGAAATGAGGGGCAGAGAGGACAGTTCTATGGGACTGAGCCTTTAACCTGTGGGATCTGATACTATCTCCAGGTAGGTAGTGTCAGAATTGAGTTAAGTTATAGGACACCCAGCTGGTGTTGCAGAATTGCTTGATGTATGGAAAACTGACACATCTGGTGTCAGGAGCTCAGTAGTATGGTAGTAATGTGAGGATAAAGGAGACACACAGGAGGAGGAGTGTTTCTCTTTATAGTGTGAGTCCTGTAATATAACTTTTTGCCAGATAGCCTGAGGTCCCACTTATATCAGAGGGTAGATGAAGCTAGAAGGTCACAGCATTTACTGAGTATTAAAAGGTTAAAAGGTTATGGTGACTTAGTCTCACACACTAACATGTCCTGGGGGGAGAATTAGTATTTCCTGGTTAGCATACTACCCCAAATCCTGGGAGTAAGAAGTTTGATTCCCCAACATGAAACCATCAACCTTCTTTCTTAGGTAAATAGATAGACCTGACTTCAATCCTTAGTCATCTTCCTTCCAAGCTCTTTGATCTTGTACAAGGTATTTACCTGCTCCAAGCCTCAATTTTCTCATCTATACATAGGAATGAGTATACTTCCTTCATAGAGTGGTTACGAGGTTTATGAATGGTCATTTCTTTTTCCCTCCCAAGACCCTCCTTCTTACAGTAGAACAATATTCATCAAGAATTTAGAGATTAAGGGACAAAAACAAAGATAAAATGTTTATAGATGGGAAACTACATGTGCTTCTTATGTGGTAACTATTATGGATGTCATTAAACTATAAGAAGGCTCATATTGGAGATTTCGGATTTAATATGCACCAGAATTTGTGTGGAAGCCGAAATAGCCCAGTAAGATTACCTAAAATGAAGATGAGGGCTGAGAATGGATCCTGGGCAACACACATATTTAGAGGGCAGGAAGGGAAGCTAGGTGGAATCCTTGAAGGAGGTGTAGTTTTTTCCAGTACTCTGTGTCCTCTGTGTGTGTGCGTTCACGTGCACATGTGTAAGCACTATTAAAATAATCTCAAGCTTGTCTAGTTTAACCTTTTCTCTCTAGATATAGGAGCTTCCCCCCTTCACCCACCCCCCTCCTGTACTGATGTCCTAGGGCGTGTTTACAGAGGATGCTCATATAGAGTAATGAATGAGGGAGTCAGCAATGCCTTGTGGTGAGGCAATTATCCATTTAATGCAAGTTCAGGAAGGAGCAATATCTCTATATCTCTGAGAAGAAACTGGTGTAGACCCTAGAGTGCTGGTGAGCATGTTGTTGTCCAAGTGCAGGTCTATCTGATGGGATATCAGGGCTCAGTAACCAACCTCTCCTGAGCACAGAAATCTCCTAGCCCTCGACCCTCACTTCGTGGGCAACTTCAGGGATCAGCTTCTAGGTTTCTGAAGGCCCCTCTGGAAATCTTGCTTATTGCTACCCTTCTCCATAATCTGTTTCCTCCACCTTGTCATTATGCCTCCCTCCATTTTCTCCTGCACCCCAAATAAATCAAATCAAATTAATATCCGTCTTCTTCTTTCCCCTTGGTTTGATGATAAATCAAACCTAGGACCCAGGCAATTAGGAACCGAAACTAGTGCCTCTTTCTGAGATATTCCAATCCAACTAGAAAGTGTCTTCCATTCTTCTATTGCAATAAATAAGAGGAAAAAAAAGATTCTATATTAAGAAAATCTGAATATTCTTATCTTGCTACTATATTTTTTAAACACTGTTGAGATCATATGGTATACATAGTTTTGTACCCTGCTTTATTTATTTAATATTATAGTCTGAAAAAATGTTCATATTATCAAAATACTTCCTAAGCATCATCTTTAAAACCTGCATAATTGACCATTTCATATTGTAATATTTTTTTAACCATTCCTACTCCAATCCAGTGGTCCTAAGGCAAATAAAAACTGTATAACAAAATAGGTACTGAATTCTAGGTACTTGTTGAAAAGTACAGTCTGAATTTCAGGACTTTGATAATCACATTTATCAAAGGGGGGATTATTTAAAGACTATCAGCCCATTCACTCGCAGGTACTCTATAATCTTTAGACCAGTACAGAACAAGATGCCTGGCCCACATCCTGCTCGCCTGTTGCCACGTTTTGATGTTGGGTCATGAGGCCCTATGGGAAAAGTCTCTGGTGGGAGACTCAACCCACCAGAAGTGGTTGTCTTGTCTACACAAGGATGCTGTTGAGGTCATTAGCCATGACCTTACATACTGTCTCTTTTTATGAGAACCTTCTGTGTTCTGTGGAATAAATCTGCATCTGTTCTTATTACCAAGAATAGTTGGTATTCTCTGGAGAAATTGATCTGCTTTTATTTCATGAGTACTGTGAATTGTATAACTGATCAGATTTTCCTTTATCCGAGGCTGCTAGAAAGCATCTAGGCAAATTTGTGACCTTCTTTTAGCAAGTGTATAGGTTGCATAATATGTATTTTCAGCCTCATTCCTAGCGCTGTTTTAGTCTCCACCATTGTTTATTCTTTCTTCTATGGAATTTTTGAAATTATCTTGTTCACTATATAACTCTGCCTGCTGCCTTAAGTCTTTTCTAGAACCAGGCAGTAGATCATAGTGGTTCAGGGTCTGGCTCTAGAGCTGGAGCCACTTCCTGTCTGTGTGCCCTTGGGCAAGTAAGTTACGTACCTTCTCTGTACTTCAGTTTCTTATTTGTAGGAAAGGAATAATAGTGTCTGCCTTGTAGAGCTCTGATGAAGACTAAATGACAAAATAAATGTAAAGACCTCAGATTTGTCCTTAGCTCACAGTCAAGTGCTTAAAAGAAATTGTAAACAACTTAAGAAAAATTGTTATAATCATTCTCCTATTATTGGAGTTTTACCTTATACAGAATTTATTCCAAGTGAAATTACTGGGTCAAAGAGCATGCATGTTTTGAAGGCTGTGTGCTAAATTTCACATCAACTGAACTGGAAGAAGCTTCAATTT
The DNA here is from genome assembly GCF_002837175.3 of Physeter macrocephalus. Taxonomy (NCBI): domain Eukaryota; kingdom Metazoa; phylum Chordata; class Mammalia; order Artiodactyla; family Physeteridae; genus Physeter; species Physeter macrocephalus. The sequence goes on along the minus strand of NC_041219.1, from coordinate 78,386,028 downwards.
TACCATACTTTTATCAGTGCTGAGTACTATTATTTTAAAAAATCCTTGCTGATTTAACAGGCAAAGAAAGAGTATCATCTTATTGTCATTTCAATCTACATTTTGTTGATAACTAATGAGAATGAACCTTTTGACCAAAACTACTACGTTTATTTATTTATCATTTATATTTCTTCTCTCTCTTTTCATCTTTTGCAATTTTCTTATTGAGGTCTTTGTATTTGTCTTTTTTTCTATTTAAATTAGATAAGGGGACTTCCCTGATGGCGCAGTGGGTAAGAATCCACCTGCCAATTCAGGGGACACGGGTTCGAGCCCTGGTCAAGGAAGATCCCACATGCCGTGGAGCAACTAAGACCGCATGCTACAACTACTGAGCCTGAGCTCTAGAGCCCACAAGCCACGACTTCTGAAGCCCGCGAGCCTAGACCCCGTGTTCCGCAACAAGAGAAGCACCGCACTGAGAAGCCCATGTACCGCAAGGAAGAGTAGCCCCTGCTTGCCACAACTAGAGAAAACCCGCGCACAGCAACGAAGACCCAACGCAGCCAAAAATAAGCAAATAAATCAATTAATTAATTTAAAAGAGAATGTATTTTAAAATAAATAAGATGAGGGACTCTAGTTTCTCTGTCTCCAGTCATCTGCCGAGAGAGGGGAAAATAGGGGAGTAGAGGGACTTGAGGGAAGTAATAATCACAGGGAATGGAAAAGGGGCAACCAGGAACACATAAATGGATTTCTGGGTCAGCATGTGGGTCCTGCAGAGCAAACTTCCATCTTATTAATTGAGGATGGATGTGTATCGTTCTAAAAGCAAAACACACTACACACAGGTAATAGAACATCTCCATAATCTCTCTCCTCTTTTCCTTCTAAAACATGACCAATTCCAGAAAAAAACAGTCAAACATTAAGTTTTATTCTTTAAGTTGAAATAAAATTCCTTGAATTACAAAGCAATTGTAAGATCATAAACAAACACTTCTCTGTTGCAAAGACTGTTTGTAGGAGAGTAATTATTTTTTGTAACCATGGAAACCCAACTGATGCCATGGCTACATAACAAGCTTGCACAGACAATTTTTAGTAACCAAGTCAAACAAATCACTATATCTACTAAAATCATTTCATTTTATTTTTTAACTTTTGGCCGCACGGCTTGCAGGATCTTAGTTCCCTGACCAGGGCAGTGAAAGCACGGAGTCCTAACCACTAAACTGCCAGGGAATTCCCCTAAAATAATTTCATTTTAGAAATGTTTTCTCTCGTTGCCAGTGGAGGCAAGCTAAATGGTTTGGCATTGTGTTGCACACCCAACTCAACTTTTTAGCTTCTCTTTTGTGACATTTTAGCTTTTACTGTTCTTCCTAAAAATTCTTAATGAGTACAAAGCACATGCTATAATAGTTCTCTCATCTGTCTTCTGATTTCTCCTAATAAAGTCCCTGAATATATACTGAGAATACTGAGAGACAAAAGATGCTATGCCCAGCCCATGGCCACATACTGGACAGAGCTATACAAACCTCATTGACAATTTATTTCATGCACAAATACAGTCTTTGGGTACTTAAGGAAAACGCAGTTACAAGCTCTTGATGTCCAATTTGGTAAACAGATATAAAGGTTGATTCCTTCCTAACTCATTTATTTTTCTTCAAAATTTTTTAAAGATAGAGTGTCTTGAACACCAATCTATGCCAAGCCCTGTTCTAAGTGTTTTACTTATATTAACTAATTTACCCCTTACAACAACCCCAGGAGATTGAGGGTAATTATAATGATAATGATACTATTCCTATTTTACAGATGAGGAAATGAAGGCACAGAAAGATTACATACCTTGCCCAGAGTCTCACAACTGACAAATGATGTTCATCAACTGTTCATATAAACCTCTCTCTTAAGCCATGTACTCCTCTCCCACTGAACTTTCTACCACTTCCTCCTCTATCCCCAAGGAGTAACTAAGAATTACATGTCATGTTCTCTACCAAAATGTAAACATTTGGACAAAACAGTAGACTAGTAGTCACAAGACTTGGATTCATGTCCTGTGTGGCTTTAGTAAAGTCATTAAATCCTGCTGGGCTTTGGTTTTACCATCTGTCAGATGGGAATAATAATAATACCTGCATAACCTCCCATGGCAGTCATAAAAATCAAATGATATGATGGAGATGAAAGGTCTTTGTAAGGTGAAAAGTCCTGAGCAACTCCAATGACTTTTTTTTTTTAATACACATTTCTTCATTTATTTATTTTTTTACTTTTGGCTGCATTGGGTCTTCGTTGCTGCACACGGGCTTTCTCTAGTTGCAGCGAGCTGGGGCTACTCTTTGCTGCGGTGCACGGGCTTTTCACTGCAGTGGCTTCTCTTGTTGTGGAGCACGGGCTCTAGGTGTATGGGCTTCAGTAGTTGTGGCACGGGCTCAGTAGTTGTGGTGCACGGGCTTAGTTGCTCCGTGGCATGTGGGATCTTCCTGGACCAGGGATCAAACCCGTGTTCCCTGCATTGGCAGGCAGCTTCTTAACCACTGCGCCACCAGGAAAGCCCCAAATTAATTTTTAAAAACAAATTAATTTTTAGAGACCATTTTTTTCACTTCAGGACCAGAAATTCCGTCACTTATCTCCAAGACAAAAATAAAGAAATCCCTAACTCTTTTGATTGTTCACCTGAATGTGACAGGCAGAATTCTCATGAGATGAGTTGAGTGAGGTTGGCTTCATCTCACATGTGGCTCAGGCAAGGCTGATGCTTTCAGGACCCATCTTACTCCATGGAAAGCATTCTCCATAATATAATTGTTGTACTTTTCAAATGTGGCTTTGAATAGACAGAGGTACAGGAGCACTCAAAGCTTGTCTTTCTAGCAGAGCCAGGGTGTGGGCTAAGAAGGACTCCTAGCAGAGAACAAGGGAGGTGAACAGAAGAAATTTTAGTCACCAGGACGGTCCCTGTACCAGGCCACACTACTTTGTCCTTTTACCCTAAAAAGAATTCTCTTAGCAATCTTTCCAAATATATCCACAGCCTGTAATGAAGGATGTTGAGTGATTATTAATCCACCAAACCATGTCTACAGCTGTTTACTTTGTAGTGTTGGACCTGTGCCATACTTGGCTCTTCTGGATGGATACTGACAAATAAACATTGTAGATACAACCAGTCCCTAAAGGGAATTATTTAATTATGTCTTCATTGAGCTCAGCAGTTCACAACTTGGGCTCCTGTAGATCACTCATTTTGGGGGACACAATTTACCACCTTTAAAACCTGTGCAGAATGTTATAATTTTTGAAAAAAGATGGAACACGGAATAATTTGAGTTAGGGGAACCCATGAAATGATAGTTATGATAATAATGATATCCAACCAAGCCTACAGTAGAAAATTGAACTATGACCACTAGTTGGCCTGAGGAAAAATTATAAAAGGTCAGGGGCAGGTGGGGGGGGGCATTAAGTAAATCCTAAATCATTCAGCTTACAGCATATAATAAGGAATATGTTCAAACACTGAAAGGGAAGGAAAAAAAGAATAACATAATTGGTGATCAAATAATAAATTAAAAAATGTAATTGTTTATAAATTTTATACTTTATTGGAGAGTTCAAATATGTATGAAAATAGAAAACTCGTTATTGTGTTTCTCTATATGTGGGCAAATGCAAGCTTACAAACCTTTGTAGGGGAAGAAAGACTTTCTCTTTACCCTTCTAGGTATGATATCTGGGTCTATAAAATAAACTGACAACAGGCAAGTTAACAAAAGGTACACAGATTTATTAATTTTTAATATTACAGACAGAGGGGAAAAAGTGAATACCCCCAAAAGCTGTGCAATCTGAGAGTTTATATACAGTCTTTACAGGGCAAGGGGAAAGGGACGTAAGCCACTTAGGAAACAGTAAGTGATTTTTAGGAAAGACGAATGGGCCTTAGAACAGATGGGAGATATGATAGTTTGTGACAAATGTGTCTTGGCGTGGTGTCGACTTCAAGTCTTCTCTGGTTGATGAAACGAGGGGGAGGAGAATCTAAGACCATTGGATTGCTTTGGGAGGATCTGTCTTTAGGCAGATAAGGGGAGTTCAAAGAAAGCCTCTTCTAACATTTTCTGTTTTTCAAGTGCCTTCAGCTCAAAATAGTCAATAACCCAAATCGGCATATTTTTGAAGTCCTTCACTTTTTTTTTTTAACATCTTTATTGGAGTATAATTGCTTTACAATGTTGTGTTAGTTTCTGTGAAGTCCTTCACTTTTATAATTGAAGCTGCAAAGACATTGAACCAGCCATTTGCAGAGGCTCTGTGCTCTACAGAATGAGATGGATGCAGGTCAGATGCCCTTCTCTGGAACTCCCTCACCCCCTCAGGGGGCCTTGCCACCATGCTAGTCAGAAAGTGCACCCTGCAAGTGCTTTATCTTTAATAAGCAGGAGACTTTGTTAATTAGCATCTTGATGTTAGAAGAGTTCTCACTGGTAAAATTGATGGCGGTCAAGAAATGTGGAGTGGCTGAAGTGTTTTAGTCACTCTTGGCTAGAACAGAGTATAAGAATCTAGGATGTTCTTGCTAATTATTAGAGAAATGCAAATCAAAACAACAATGATCTATCACCTCACACTGGTCAGAATGGCTATCATCAAAAAGTCTACAAACAATAAATCCTGGAGAGGGTGTGGAGAAAAGGGAACCCTGTTGGTGAGAATGTAAATTGGTGCAGTCATTACGAAAAATAGTATGGAAGTTCCTTAAAAACTAAAAATAGAATTCTCATCTGATAGAGCAGTCCTACTCCTAGGCATATCTCCAGAAAAGACAAAAACTCTAATTCAAAAAGACACATGCAGGGGACTTCCCTGGCTTCCACTTTCCTGGCTTAAGACTCTGTGCTTCCATTGCAGGGGGCAGGGGTTCCACCCCTGGTCGGGGAACTAAGATCCCGCATGCCACATGGCTTGGCTGGGAAAAAAAAAAGACACATGCTCCTCAATGTTCATAGCAGCACTACTTACAATAGCCAAGACATGGAAACAACCTAAATGCCCATCAACAGATGACTGATTTAAGAAGATGTGGTATATATATATATATATATATATATATATATGCATGCCATGAAATATTACTCAGCCATGAAAAAGAATGAAATAATGCCATTTTCAGCAACATGGATGGACCTAGAGAATATCATACTAAGTGAAGTAAGTCAGAGAGAGAAAGACAAACATTATATGATATCACTTATATGTAGAATCTAAAAAAATAATACAAATGAATCTATATATAAAACAGAAACAGGGCTTCCCTGGTGGCGCAGTAGTTGAGAATCTGCCTGCCAATGCAGGGGACATGGGTTTGAGCCCTGGTCTGGGAGGATCCCACATGCCGCAGAAAAACTAGGCCCATGAGCCACAACTACTGAGCCTGCGCTTCTGGAGCCTGTGCTCCACAACAAGAGAGGCCGTGATAGTGAGAGGCCCGCGCACCGTGATGAAGAGTGGCCCCCGCTTGCCACAACTAGAGAAAGCCCTCATATAGAAACGAAGACCCAACACAGCAAAAATAAATAAATTAATTAATAAACTCCTAACTAGAGAAAGCCCCCATATAGAAACGAAGACCCAACACACCAAAAATAAATAAATTAATTAATAAACTCCTACCCCCAAAATCTTAAAAAAAAACCCAAAAACCAGAAACAGACCACAGACATAGAAGACAAACTTATGGTTACCAAAGGGGAAAGCTGGGGCCAGGGGTGGGGGGAAGGGGGAGTTAATTAGGAGTATGGGATTAACAGATGCAAACTACTATACATAAAGTAGATATGCAGCAAAGATTTACTGTATAACACAGGGAACAATATTCAATATCTTGTAATAATCTATAATGGAAAATAATCTGAAAAATATATATATATATATATAAATGAATCACTTTGCTATACACCTGAAACTAACACAATATAGTAAATCAACTATCCTTCAGTAAAAAAATAAAAATTTAAAAAGAATTTTAAAAATTAAAAATGAATCTAGGATGTTCTGAAGCCTGTGCCTAAGGGATGCCTCCCAGTTGTTGACTCTGTCTCCTGTGTTCAGCCATTGATTCAGAGGATTCAGTTGCCTGAGGGCAGTGATGAAGTTACCCACATCCTGCCTCCAGAATACTGACACCTCGCCTTAGAATGAAACTTTCATGTGAGAAGTGCTTCAGCACCTGAGGAAGCAGATTGGGTTTTCATCTAACCAAGTAGGACCGACTGTATGAACTTTGCGTGCCTGCTTGCTGATAAAGTCTTGCTCCGTAACATCTGTGTGCGTGGTCTAATTCTGTCTGAAACTTGCTTTCATTATAACCTGGTAGTGAGGGACAGGGAGTAGTTAACCCTGACCCACCTCTAACTAAGGGCAGTGAACCAATGTCTATCAAGAAATAACCTAAAGGACTTCCCTGGTGGCGCAGTGGTTAAGAATCTGCCTGCCAATGCAGGGGACACGGGTTCGAGCCCTGGTCCAGGAAGATCCCACATGCCACGCAGCAACTAAGCCCATGCGTCACAACTACTGAGCCTGCGTGCCACAGCTACTGAAGCCCGCATGCCTAGAGCCCATGCTCCACAACAGGAGAATCCATCACAATGAGAAGCCCACGCACGGCAACGAAGAGTAGCGCCCCTGCTAGCCGCAACTAGAGAAAGCCCGCACACAGCAACGAAGACCCAACACACCCCAAAATAAATAAATATATTTAAAAAAAATAATAATAACCTAAAAATTAAGTAAGTCCAAATTGTTGTATATCAGTTAACAACTATGTCCAATATTCATTTTACTCCTCTTCCTTTGTGTAAAAGTCATGATATTTTGGGGAGATTGGTTATTCCAGGGGGTCGCTTTTGATTAAATCTTTGAAGGGAACACATAAAGAGTCCTTCTCTTCCCACCTGGGTTCTGGACCAACTGAGAAATATTACAAAGGAATAAGGCAGATAGAAACCCAAATATTACTTTTAGTGCAGATTAAGTGTAATTTGGAAAATGAAGCTTTGTGTGGAAGACAAAATAATTTGTTAACTCTTCATCTTCCAGTCTAGACCTTAGAATGGGCCCCTAAGGGCAAGTTTGGGACAGCAGAGCAGACACACATTGGGCTGGAAAAAGAGGAAGAAAGAGACCAAAATTCCCATGTTTAGGACCTTTGATAATTTAACTTCACCTGGTTAAGAAATGAGGCTCATTGGCTGTTGCTCACCAGTCAGGCAACATACCCAATCCACATAAAGAATATAAGGGATGAAGCAAGTGGCCTTACCTTAACACACTTAGTGTTAAGAAAAAAATATATCAATAAATTCTGTACCTGGTTTTCTGTCATAAGATCATCATCCTCTCAGGTCCTTGGAGCAAAGGTAGGCAAAGAACAAGAATCAGCTGCTCTCCAGCAACCTCCATGGCCCAGCTCAGTCAGTCCCCCGCCAGTTGCACCTGTGGGGCTGGGAATAAAAATGTCCAACATGAGCCTGTGGGTCTGGGACCTCCCCACAGTCCCACACCATGGCACTCAAGGCACAATACCCAGCTAGCCATGACCAGCCCCATCAACAGCCCTGCCACCTCCACGGTGTTGCAGGGAGGAGATCTATGTTCTGTGCCAGCTGTGAAGGAACTCTCACTCTCCGCTCCTTCCAAACTTAAAGGGCTCCCTCCTGCTCTTGGCTCTTCCTTTATGCAGTCATGAACCCGGGACTAAGAATGTGAAGTTAAATTCATTCCCACTTTATAAAGATGAAAAAGGGAGGCTTGTCCTTAATTGTCAAAGCCTAGATTTGACACCAGAACTGAGTCTACTTAGCAAAAACTCTAAACTTATCCAAAATTTAATATTTACCTCTAGAGATCAAGTATGAAAATAAATATATATATATAAATCATACTGTGCAAGCTTTTGATAGTATAAAAGGAAATTGTATTTTAAGTAAATTTCCTTCTCAAAAGAAGGAATCAGATTTATAATGTTATTTTGTACAGTTAGTTCATTAGATTATGACATAAATATGGCTCAGCTGTTGTCTATTTTAGCAAAATAGACTCAGGGTTGATGGAATGAACTAAGTCATCACTGTGGCTTCTATCCAGAACAAAAAGTTGAGATATAACAATAATCGTGGAAGCATTTTAACAGCAAGAACTTTAATAAATACTTACATTTTGCATAACAAAAAAGAGTAACACTTAAAAAACACGGCAGATTGTTTAATGTTTGCAGTATATTTTTAAGAGCATATGGTCAAAGAATTTCAGAGCATTTTGGTAAAAAAATGTGTACAGAGTGACCAGGATCTTGTTTTAGGGACCTCCACAAGAAAAGAAATAGTATAGGATAGTAAGATTCATTATAAATGTAAATCTAGACATACACTGTTTGTTTTTTTAAAAGAGAGCTAAATAGATATGAAAGCAAAGTTGATAAACTTCAGTAAAACAATGAAAATTCATTAAAAGCACAGATTCTCTACATCAACCACAATATTACTTCGCAAGGCAGACCTTCTCAGACCTTAGGCTGAAGGTGCCCTAAGGCAGTGTTGAGAGAAATTCCACTTAAGCCAGGGAGGCTGCTTTAATTAATCAACCCATAAGGAGAGGAACCAGAGGAAAAACCTACTCCATGTAAGGAACTCTTCGCCCCCAGACCATCTCCACAAATTTAGGCAAACAACCACAAGCATGGAGCACAGGGAAACGGAATGGAAGTTAGCATTTTTTTGAGAACATATACACATATATACATATCAGGCTGTACATATTCAAGTTTTTTGACTACACAGTACACATCTATGAAGTATTTTACTGCTTTACGGATGACAAAACTGACCTTCATTAAGTAAAGATATACAACCAGCAGAGCCAGAACCCAAACCCAGGTTTGTCTTCTATCAAGTTCTCTGCTCTTTCTGAGACTTTTCTTCCTCAGACTTAGGTCTAAACCAAGACCCTCACTTTAACCAGATTGTCACCTCTGAGATCAGATTGAGGCTTTCCAAGAAGTACTTAGAAAAGGCAGAATGTAGGGAAGGAGAAGTGAAGAAGAGAGAAGTATCAAAATTTAAATTCAGAAGTCTAGTCCAGGGGTCAACAAACTTTTGCCATAAAAGGCCAAATATAGTAAATATTTTAGGTTTTGCAGGCTACATGATCTCTGTCACAACTCCTCAACTCAGCCATTATAATATGAAAGCAGCCGTAGACAATGCTTACACAAACAGAGCAGCTGTGTTCGAATAAAACTTTATTTATGGACACTGAAATTTGAATTTTTTATAATTTTCACATGTTACAAAATAGACCTCTTTTTTCAATCATTTAAAAATATAAAAACCATTCTTGGTTCATGGGCTAAACAAAAACAGGCATTGGGCCAGATCTGGCTAAAAACCCACAGTTTGCCAGCCCTTGCTCAGGGCTAAACCAGTCCTCAACTAGTAACTTATCAATTAAACATTTTATGAGTTTCTTTCTTCTCAGTGATCTGCTTTCTTCTTTTTCCTCACTTTTACCTCATCTTTTACTGTTACTCCATTTAAATAAAACCTCCTATGCTGACATACAGACTTATGGAAATAAAAACAATTAAGGAAGTGATTATTTTCACAGCAATAACAATGTATTATGGCACAGGCAGCAGGCCTGGTTCTGGAGATAAGTTTCAGTCTTACCAAACATAGCATAAAACTCTTACAAAAGACACCAGTGGAGCATTTTTTTCTATCAGATATTCTGAAAGTAGTGAGAGCTGTTGTACAAACAGAAGCCTTTAACAAAATAAATCAAATTGATGAGCAAACAGCAAAACACAAACTCCTTTGCAACAAATGGCTAAAAACAATAGATCTGAGATTTTAAAAGGGTTACTTTTTAAAACAATATTTATTTATTTATTTGGCTGCACGGGGTCTTATTTGCAGCATGCGGGATCTTTTAGTTGCAGCATGCGGGCTCTTAGTTGCGGGATGTGGGATCTAGTTCCCTGACCAGGCATTGAACCCGGTCCCCCTGCATTGGGAGTGTGGAGTCTTAACCACTGGACCACCAGGGAAGTCCCAAAAGGGTTACTTCTTGATGAAATAAAAATTCACATTTTAAGGCCAGGCAAGAAAAATTTAAACATAAAATTTTTCTCTGCCCATTTGGGCCTCCTCCCTCCCTCTAGTATGAATTGTGCATCTGCCTTGTGTGTTAACCACACCTCCCCAATGGCAGAAATACCCGCTCAAACATAAAGTTCACAAACATTTTTTTTTTTCTGGCACCAGCCATGTAACTCGATAGAAGATAACATTCCTTTCTGAATTCTGTAAGGGCTCACGATGACCCAGCACTTGCCTTGTATGTGCAGACATCTTTGGTGAACTTTATGAAGAATGCCAATATATCATTTCCCTTAAAGACAGCAGTTCTGGTGCAGAGCAGACTGGTCAGACGGCCTGGGGAGACACTGGGCCACACCTAATGGAAGTTCTTAGCTTCAATAGTTACTTGTGACCTTATAAATGTTACTAGCTATATTACTTGTATTCTGCCTATTTTACAAGATTATTGTTTCTTGCCTTGCCAAATGTGTGACTGAGCTTCAGATAAAATTATTGATGGGCTTCCCTGGTGGCGCAGTGGTTGAGGGTCCGCCTGCCGATGCAGGGGACGCGGGTTCGTGCCCCGGTCCGGGAGGATCCCACGTGCCGCGGAGCGGCTGGGCCCGTGAGCCATGGCCGCTGAGCCTGCGCGTCCAGAGCCTGTGCTCCGCAGCGGGAGGGGCCACAGCGGTGAGGGGCCCGTGTACCGCAAAAAAAAAAAAAAAAAAAAAAAAAATTATTGATGATTAGGTTACTTGAAATGATTGACCAAATATATAGTTCTATAAGATTGATTGTAACACTGCAATTCTACATATGGGAAGAAGGAACAAAAGGGAACCCAGGACCATAACAGACTAGTAAAGCAGGTGGTCCAGAGGCTTTTGGCTACTGTTAACAGGGCCTAGTCCAGCAATAAGCACACTGAGTGGCCTATCAATGAAATCTTCACCTGACCTGGGAATAAGCATTCCTAGCACCATGGGCCGAATTGGTCGTGAAATGCTTCCCGAACCTTGGTCAAAATTAAGACTGAAGGGGAAGGGATTGTAAAATAACGGACGTTGCCCACCATCCAGTTCTACAAGAATGAAGTCATTAGCCACTGCAGTCAGTGACCTATAATACACACCCTAAAAGGAATTCAGGGCAAAGATAAGGATGAGGCACTTTTTGCCCTGTGAAAACAGAAGAACAGGCCCTTAGGTAGTTAGAACTATTTCAGGAGAAATTTTTTGTAAACTTGGACTCTTGCATCTTCCCATACTTAGAAAAGCACTAAAACCATTAACTAAGACATCTGTTCCTCATTGCTAGCAGCAACCTTCCACTGAGATGTGTGCTTAGTTGCACATACCCCTTCACCAAAATCACATATATACTGACCTCTCCCTTCCCTCTTTGGAACAATTCTCAGAGCTCTCTCATAGACCGTCTCCCATGTTATAATCCTCAGTTTGGCTGAAATAAAATTTTCCATTTCTTTCTTAGACTATTGATTAAATTTTTGTTGACATTATTAACTAGGCCTAATAAACAAGGGGGATTAACGTTCAAATAATATGATTTGAGTTCAACACACACCGAATCTGATTATCTGTCAAAATGTGCTAAAATTGTTATAATTGGTGTTCATTTTTCCTTTAAAAATCTTTTTCATACTTTGTTGTGTTCTGTTGAGTATTTCTATTTGTATATTGAAACTAGTCTTTTTATAAACACGAAATTCTTCCTTTGTAAGATGATGTTAATAAGAAAGGCATGATTCAGTTTCAAGTAAATTCACAGTAAACTCTATGAAAGCTACACGATCCTGCAGAGAGACACACTTTATCTTCTGAGATATTCACTAAAGAAAATTTGATTGGGGGACTTCCCTGGTGGCGCAGTGGCTAAGAATCTTCCTGCCGTGTCCTCCTGCAGGGGACACGGGTTCGAGCCCTGGTCCGGGAAGATCCCACCTGCCGCGGAGCAACCAAGCCCCTGTGTCACAACTACTGAGCCTGCGCTCTAGAGCCCATGAGCCACAAGTACTGAGCCCGCGTGCTACAACTACTGAAGCCCACGCGCCTAGAGCCCATGCTCCGCAACTAGAGAAGCCACCGCAGTGAGAAGCCCACGCACCGCAATGAAGAGTAGCCCCCGCTCGCCGCAACTAGAGAAAAAGCACGTGCGCAGCAACGAAGACCCAATGCAGCCATAAATAAATGGCTGTGCGATTTATTTGACTACATAATGAATGTATGAATACAAGAAGAAAATGAACTAGAAGCTGCTAAATTTGAGGATTTAAGATAGTAGACATGGTGTTGTACTGCAAAGCAGGAATAAGTTCATTTGTACACTTGTCACAGTTCTCTCTGAGAAGTGTTGTCAAAGGAAAAACAGGCTCTGAAAATGAATGAACAGGGGAGGTACTGAATGCAAAAAAGAGCTTCACTCTGTGGTATCTGCTTTCTGGCAGCAGCAGGAAATGTTCAATCAGCCACTTGGAGACTCCTCATCAGTGGACTGACATTCTTTGCTGTCAGTACCCTGTGCATGGGGGTGAAAAGCCCCCCAGAATCCTTCAGGAAATGGATATCCTTGTCACTTGTCAATGCCCTTGATAGGTTGTAGGACAACCTGTCAGCTAGCTGGTGGTACTAAAATAATGAACATTGCCCTTGAAAGAAACACACACACACACAACTAACAGTTTAGCACAGAATAATCAATGAAGAAACTTCCAGCTTTTCTGTGGTTTTTTTAGGTGTTAAAATGTGCCCATCACTAAGGTGTTGAGTGTGGGAGCGGTTAGAAAGCATTCTTCCCATAACCAGTTCGAACACCTTTTATTTAACACCTCAGACAAGATCACAGCAACACAAAAGGGATGTCCACAGGCTGGATTTTCCATATACTCAATGTAGGAGCAGAAGAAAGGCTTTATTTGGCCATATCGCTTCAGAAGTAAATTTAAAACAAGTTAAAACAAAATTTGTAAGTATTTAATTTCTTTGAAGCAGATGATCATCTTATTTTAAAAATACTATATTAATTATATTTTATATATTATATTTCTATAATTATATTACAATTATTTTAAAATATATAAAGATTTTAATAAGTTTATATACTGAGCTACATAAAGGAAATTTCTCAGGAATAACTCCTTAACCTACTGCAAGAATCCACATTTCCTCCTCCTCAGCCCAGGGGAGGTATCATCCATTCATCATGGCCGACATTACTGAAATTCCATCTCAGTCATTCTAACACTACTGGTTTTTCCGAGATGCTACTGAATTGCAATCCATTTGCTCTCTCTGCCTTGTGGCAGTCACTAAATTTAGGAAGCATCTCCTGTAAAGAAAAATGCTTTGTTAGGGAATCCTGTGGGAGATCCTCCTATTGGCTCATTCAGTGCCAGTACCAACCCCTTCTAGCTTTCCATCCTGCACTGTAGATGCGGGGAAACTAAGAACTCAGTCTTCTAGACTCCCTTGTGGCCACAGTTACATATACGACCCAGGTTTTGCCAAGCAAGCCTGGGAGACTCGAAAGGTGACAAAAGTCCGATGAGGAGGCAGCTGCCCAGAGGCCGACCGGCCCTTGTTGCAGAGGCATTTGATTCTTCCTGAGCTGCTGTGGCAGAGATTCTGCCGACCAACTCCTAGTGTCCTGGGCACGCAGTGCTTACCTGCACAAGTAACAGTGGGGTTTCTGTGTTGACTGTCCGTGGTGTGGTGGGGTATTTCTTTGAGCGGTGCAGCATTCAAGCTTGGTCCCTGGCACTCTTGGAAATTCTACAAGCTACTCTATACCCTGAAATAAATAGGGACAGTGTATTACTTTGTTTCAACTAAGAACCCTGACAAATACAAGCCTGGGCCCTAAGTGCAAGGGCATTTTGAGGACCCAGTAGACCTAGATGTGAAAACTGGCTCTACGAATTGCTAGCTGAGAGGCCTCGGGCAATTTAAAGTGGATACATGATGGGACTTCCCTGGCGACATAGTGGTTAAGAATCCACTTGCCAAGGCAAGGGACACGGGTTCGAGCCCTGGTCCGGGAAGATCCCACATGCCGCGGAGCAACTAATTCTGGCAAGTGAGATGGAAGTAGAGCTGACCTGGGAGGGATTCCTTTCCTGAAAAATGAAACAAAGATACAAAAGGAAAAGGCTCTTGCCACCTCCCCCTTGTACTGGCTTGAATTGAGGGAATGCCTGGAGCAGCAGAAGCAGCCCTCCCTCAACCTTTAGGTGACAAGCCTGAGGACAAAAGCCAATGATAAGCACAGCAGAGTGAATCCCAGATGGTATCATTTCACAGCTGAACTGATGCCAGCAACAACCTACCTCTGGTCATGTTTTGTAAGAAAATGTATGTTATTTGTTTAAATGTGAAATTATATTTTCTTTCACTAGCAAAAGCATGCATTCCTAACTTATAGTTAACTTTCTCTTTTTAGCACCTCAGTCTGGTCTTATTTCTAAGCATTATCTCATCTGACACTGTGACCCCACGTTCACAAATTCCTGGCCCAACCCTCCCCTGGAATTTTATTTTTCCTTTTGTCCTATTTGAACTTTTTCAACTTTTTTGAACTTTATACTTTTCCCTGCCCACCACTGTATGTCTTTAAACAGTTTGGTAGTCTACTCCAATATAAACATTATATGTTTAACATGTAGGACACAATGATGCAGGGAGGACCTACTATGTGTCAGCCTTCCCTCACCCCCAGCCCCCCACACCAGTTATGTTATAGACATCACCTCACTGTCTCTTCATAGCAGCCCAGCGTGGTAGGTATTAGCCTCCTCCCTCACCCCGTTTTATAACAGAGGAACTTAAGCACAGAAAGGTTAGGGAGGGCTTCCCTGGTGGCGCAGTGGTTGAGAGTCAGCCTGCCGATGCAGGGGAACCGAGTTCGCGCCCCGGTCTGGGAGGATCCCACATGCCGCGGAGCGGCTGGGCCCGTGAGCCATGGCCGCTGAGCCTGCGCGTCCGGAGCCTGTGCTCCGCAACGGGAGAGGCCACAACAGAGGGAGGCCCGCGTACCACAAAAAAAAAAAAAAAAAAAAATTATGTTCCGGTATACACTGATGCGTATAAAATTGATGACTAAAAAGAACCTGCAGGGCTTCCCTGGTGGTGCAGTGGTTGAGAGTCCGCCTGCCGACGCAGGGGACACGGGCCTGCAGTATAAACAAACAAAACAACTAATACTAAACTTTCTTTGGGCTATTTGTTTGGAAATATGTTAATATAAATGTTTCAGACATTACATGAAATTTCTAAAAATCTTATATGTTCTGGAATAATGTTATAAGTCATAATTCTAGTTATTACTTTAAAATGTATATCTCAGAAATAACTAAATTTCCTTGTCAATTGCATTATTATGAACTTTCATCAAATCTTTATGCTTGGTGTCAGTCTATTTATCTCTTGTAAAAATAAAATACAGTGTGTGTGTGTGGAAAAAAAAAAAAGAAAAGATTAGGACACACAGAGAGACACCATGGATGTCTTTGCACAGAAGAAAGACCACGTGAGGACACAGTGAGAAGGTGGCCATGGCAAGTCCAGGGAAAAGGCCTCAGGAGAAACCGAACCTGCTGACACCTTGATCTTGCACTTCTAGCCCCCAGACTGTGAGAAAATACGTTTCTGTTGTTTAAACCACCCCATCTGTTGTATTTTGTTTTGGCAGCTGTAGCAAACTAATACACACCTCTTATGCCCTTAAAAAATATATATGGAGAATAGTGGAGAAAGTTAAGGATGAATCTTGGGTCAAAACCAGAATTTAGGACATTCTGCAGAACAACTAACCTGGCTTTGTAATCAAGTCAATGGCATCTTTTTTTTTAAGTGATGGGCTATGATAGATCAAAAGAGGCTGCGGGAAACTGAATGCAATCTAATTTCACTGAGGAATGTTGAATAATGTGACTGACCACATATACTGTCAAGTAGATGCACTTTCAGGGGCAACTGTAGGAATCATTGGTAAAGAACTATAAAAACAGGACATCAAAGTAATGTCCAATGTTACAATGTTAATGCAACATTGTAAACTGAGTAACTACTGACTGTTCACCAATAGTAGGATGATGTATAACAACTTTAATTCCAGGTAGACATAGCTGAAAATCCACCAAGGTTTATAATCACTTGTGTGCTACCTGAATGCATGAATTTTTTTTTTTTTTTGATCAGTAATAGTCTTAGCAGTGGCGGGTTGTATGTGGGGGGGAGTGGGATAATTTACGAGTGTGGGACAAACAGATACAAACCACATACATAAAATAGATAAGAAACAAAGATTTAATGTATAACACAGGGAACTATATATAACATCTTATAATAACCTATAATGGAAAATAATCTGAAAAAATATAATACATATAACTGAATCACCTTGCTGTACATCTGAAACTAACACAATATTGTAAATCAACTATACTTCAATTAAAAAAAGTAAGACTTCTCATGCCAGAAAAAAAGTGAGGTGATGTATGTGTTAATTAACTTGATGGGGAAAATCCTTTTACAATGTATATGTATATCAAACTATCACATACATTTTAGATATCTTACAGCTTTATTTGTGAATTATACCTCAATAAAGCTGAAAAAAGATAAGACTAACATTTTTTTAATTTTTAAAAAATAATAAACGTAACTAATTCTATGTTTATGAATTTGTATCTTCCTTTGGGTCTAAATTTCTTGTTTCCCCAACAAGTTTCAAAACATTTTTAAGAGACAAAAAACAAATGTGATAAGTGGACATATTTTTGTACCGTAATTCAAAAAAAACAATAATATAAAGATATTTTTAGACCCTTGGAAAAACTTGAATAAAGACTTACTAGTAGAAATTTGAATATGGGTATTGGGTGATATTAAAAAATTATTGTTAATTTTAGCTCAAGGACTCTTCAAAGGCTTGGCTGAACTATACTTATGCTGCAGACTAAGATGCTTCCATCAAAGCTTTTCTCTCCCTCTCCTTCCCTCCGGGTCAGTCTTGCATCAATCTGATGGTTCTGATCACTCTGTTTTCCTCAATTCCTTCCCTATTTCCTTTCACACTAGCATTTTCTCTAATAAAATACTTCATGTTTAATCCCATCTTGACATATGCATCTCAGAGGAGCCAGACTAATATGCAATAGTATATGCTCAATCCTGCTTCACATGCCTATGTTGGTTTTTTTCTATTACTTCCACATCTCTTTCCACTTGTGTCTTTGTAACATCCCCCCAACTCATCCTTGAGGAGGGTTGAATTTACCTGGATTTAAGATATGAAGCAGGAAGTAAATGTGCAAGCATCTCTCTTCCAGCTGATGTACACTTGAGATGCCCCAGCATCCATCAGCTTGGTTTTTTGAATGTCAACAGGACAGATTTGGGTTGGAACAAATTCAAGCCATGGAAATTGGTTTATTCAAGTACTTTGCATATGACAAAATCTTATGCCTGCTGTGCCTGTAAGAACCAGGCGTCAGGCAGCCAAGAGACACCCAACTTTAGCCCTAGATCTTCCCATTCAAATAATCCACGTATTGTGCATTCGAACAGCCCCTCTAGCATAGGCAGGCCATTTAAGCCCAAGCTACTCTTTTTCCACGCTGATCACACAACTTTTAAGCAGAGTATATAGCAAAGTACAGGAAGATTATCTCGGAAGCACAACAAAATACACGGGGAGATATTCTTTCTGTCCCTGTGCTTCTGGCTCCTTTCAGTACACACCTCAGCACAGCCTATCTTTCACATACAATTTCTCTCATCACACTAACCTGGTAAAAATCCCTCAAACGCCGTTCTGTCATACTCTTTTTGGAGGTTGTAGGGTTTCAAATTATGGTCAATCGTTTCCAGAAACACACAGTCTGGATTGAAATCCCAGTCCCACCTCTTCATATTTTATAAGACTTACTTTCCTGGTCTGTAAATCCGGGTCTGTAAATTAGGCTCCTGCCTCACAATGTTGTGAGGATTAAATAAGGTAATGTTTGATACTGATTGGCCTATGCTCAGAGCACCATAAATGCTTAAGAATATTATTTTCATTTGACACCATAGACCAGGCATCTCCACTTACTTTTTCCTGCTCTCTAGCGTTGACTTTGTTCTCAGAGGCTTTTCCATGGGTGAACCATCTCCATTTTGGGGGCGACTGGGGACAGAGCACACAGGAGATAGGATTCGCAGATAAGCCCTTGGCTGAACAAAGTGGGAAAGAGTGGTTTTCTCAGCAAGTGACTAGTAATGGCTCCAAGGACATTGGAGAGAGTTTTTGCTCACCTGGCATTCCTTTTGCAAGACACAGTAGTCAATTCTGGCTGATTTAAGCAGGTAAAAAAGTTTATTCAACAGATATTACATTTCTCAGATAGTTGTTTGGAGGGCTAGAGAACCATGCAGCCAGCAGGCGCTAGAGAAAAAGTTCATCATACCTGTTTCTTCTGTCACTGACTCTAAAATCAAAAGTCAAACTGGAACATTGCCAGACATGTCAGTGACATGTCTGTGCACCAGAGGTAACACAGGATGGGAAAATCTAGTATATGTCATGTTTTTGTGGAAGGTCATCTCTGCCTCCAACTAAGACTCAATGGAGAATTTCTCCCAAATATATCAAGCAGCTCAGTTGCTGGGTGGACCCCAAAAATGGACAAACCTACCACCCAGAGCCTCCTTGCAAGCATTCTGCAAGAAGAATTGAATGAGTAGTCGTAGCTATGTACAGCTATGGGTAGGAACAGTGACATGAAACGTCTCCTTCAGGACCCTTATGCATTAATTGTTCCCCATTCATTTATATCCTCAACTTCTCCATACCTGTTGGTTCATCCTCTTCAGTTAATCAAAAATTTTTAACTCTCTCCAATCATTAAAACACTCCTCTCCATTCACCATCCCTATGTTCAAGTTCAAGTAACCTCTCACCTAGAAAATAGCCATAGCCTGATGACTGATGTCTCTGCTTCTCTTATCTTCCTTAAGCCCATCTGCCACATGTGTCAGATTGATCTACCTAAAGTGGAAATTTTCACCATATTACTGCTTTGCCTAAAACCCTTTAGACACTCACTCACTGTTTACTAATTAAAAATAATTCTCCTCAGTAAGTTTGCAAAGCCTTCAATGAACTGGGCTCCCCAGGTCCCCAGTTTCATCTCCTTCTTCTTCCTATAATAAATTTTAGTTGCAGGTTATATTGCAGGAGCTGCTCACAGCTGTCCCTCTTCCAACATGCCACTGTGAGCTTGAGATTCATGGTATGGCTTGTGACTGCTCTCCCCTTGCAATGTCTTCCCAATTTTCTTTGCTCAGCCAACTCTTGCTCTTCTGAACCCAGCCCATTTATTGAACAGTAGCTCAGATCTCATCTGCTCTAGAAAAACTTCCCTGACCTCCCAGGCTTGGTTTAGTATCCTTCACATTGCTCTAATGGTGCCAGGTACAAAAATTTACCTTAGCACTTACCTTACTTGTTGGAATATCTATTCACGCCCTTGCCCAAATCAGTAGACTCTTCCAAGGAAGCACAGAGTTTATACAGGTGCTTTAAAAATGTTTTCTGAACTGAAGTTATTATAGCAAATTCCACTGGAAGACATAAGTATTAATCAGTTGGTGGTTGATTAATATATGTTGATATAGGCATTGTGAAATTATTAAGTGATTTGCCCCTCAAATATAGGTAATTGGAGAATTGGGTGGTTTTAGCTGCATGTTTTCCAGTCTATTTAATGGTTCACCTAGCTAAGAATTGTAACTGCAATGTATTTTCTTCTTCTAAAGTGATTGATGTATGTGGAAACGTTATGTGATTTCAAGAATAGTTATTATAACATTAAAAATGCAAGTCATGACCTGTTAAAGATTGTTCTGCTAGCAATATTAAAATTCAGAGCACTTAAAGATTCAGATAAATTCTAACATAGATACTGTAATGAACTAGATCGGGGTCCCCAACCCCCAGGCCACCGACTGATACCAGTCCTTGACCTGTTAGGAACCGGGCCGCACAGCAGGAGGTGGTGAGAGGTGGATGAGTGAGTGAAGCTTCATCTGCCGCTCCCCATTGCTCGCATTACCGCCTGAACCATCTCCTCCCCAAACCACCCCCGGCCGTGGAAAAATTGTCTTCCACTAAACCACTCCCTGGCGCCAAAAATGTTGGGGACCGCTGAACTAGATGAACTAATATTCTCTTCTAGGTAACTGCTAGCAGAGACTATTCAATTGAATATTTTCCCCTCTGCTGCCATCTTTTGGCTGAACAACAGTGGAAACTATTAAGAAGAAATTAAGGAAAGAAATTTTATTGTTGATTACACATATTTTATGCCAAGCACTAGCTCAGGGAATTTCACATATATTATTTCATTTTATACTCATAGCAACCTTCTGTAGATATTATCATCCTCCTTTTGATAAGGGAGAAAACTGAGTGTAGCAGACACTGTTGTCAGTTTTCCTAAGCCTGATATTGTTCATCATGCAGACAAATCCTTCGTGGATGTCTGACCGCCTCCCCCGCACCGCCCCCAGACTAGGAGATAAATCTTGACTGGCCTGAGCACTTATGATGCTTGCCCAGAGACTGATTTGAGCAAGGGTGTGGAATGAAATTCTAGCCGATGCAATCTGCTAGGGGGAAATTTTAGTAAGGTTTTCTTAGCTCTTAAAAAGAGAGTCAGGTAGAGGTATATCATTTTTTTCTGCCTCTGAACGTTATTATTCCTATGTGACTAAGAAATTGTGGCAGCCATCTTGGAACCATGAGGGGAGCCAGCCTAAGGAGACAAACCAATATGCTGAGAATGGCACAATGGAAAGATGGATAAAACCCGGTTTCTACAAGATATCACTGAGCAGCTTCTCTCATTCTAGAATTTTTTTACATGAAATATTATGTGTAATTAAGTCATTTTTATTTTGGATTTTCTGTTACTTGCAACCAAAAGCATCTAACTGATTTACTGAGGCTTAGTGAAATAAATAATTTGCAAATATAAAGATTTGAATCTAGTACATCAAGCTATTATCTACCTGTTTCTTTCTTACAGAAAAGAAGCAGAAACTCTGACTGAGGAAAGGTTAAAATTGTAAGCTCTTACCAAGCCAATGGAGGGTTTAAATTCCTAAGGAAGGAATGTGTAATGCTGGTTGGATCCTGAAGCAAAAAGAAACAAAAGAAAACTATAAAGAACATTATTAGAACTATTGGGAAAATTGGAATATGAACTATATGTTAGATAATAGGATGGCTTACTATATAAATTCTAAAATTTCTGAGTGAGACCATTGTATTTGGATGTGTAGAAGAATGCCCTTACGTTTAGCATCTAAAGTAAAATGTTTATTAAAAAAAAAAAAGTTAGAGAAAGGATTCACAACCGCTAAGTTTTCTCACAGAAATGCTCTAAGAAGGGGAATAGGGACAAATTTCTTTCCTTTCCTTCTTGGCAACTGGGAAAATTCATCTTTTAAATTATCTTTACAATAGAATAATGGATGAATGGAAAGAAAGAGAGAGAATTAATTAAAGCAAATGTGATAAAAATTTCATGATTGAATCTAAGTGGTATAAGAGTACTCACTGCAGTATTCTTGAAACTTTTCTAAAGGTTTGAAATTTTTCAAGATAAAAAGTTGAGAAATATCAAAGTATAACTTTCAAAAACTTAAAAACATGACTTTCAGAAATATGAGGTGAGAAAGTGCCAAAGGTGAATCTAGGTTAAAAGTTTAATTAATGAAGGGGACCAGCTGGATGGAAAAACTGGTTCAAAGGAGAATTTGAGGGACTGTATATATATATACACACACACACACACACACACACACACACAGCTACTAAGGGAAAAAAATGCAATCATATGATTGCTAAATTAGATGCAAAACTACTTAATTAAAATGAACATTGAAACCTTTGGGGTTTTCTTTTCTACTGGACAGAAATCATTTAAATATGTACTAGAAAAAATATCATTTGGAAATTTTCCATCCACTTAACATTTAACTTCACAGAGTCTCAGTCCTAATTGATTGTGCATTCCCCTAGAGCAGGGGCTCCAAGTGTGGTCTTGGAGACCTTTTGCTGGCGGGGGGAGCCACAGAATCCTTTAAAGAGGTCAGCAGGGTCAAATTATTTTTGTAATATACTAAGACATTTGCCTTTTGCTCTCTCCTTCTTTTATAAGTGTATAGTGGGGTTTTTACATGTGATATTGCTGCAGATTGTATAAGAAGCAGATGTGAAAACCCATCTGCCTTCTATTAAGCCAGACATTAATGAGATTTGAAAAAATGTAAAACAATGCCGTTCTACTCACTAATTATTTTACTTTTGTAAAATAGAGTTATCTTTTTTTTTTTTTTTTTTTTTTTTTTTTTGCGGTGTGCGGGCCTCTCAC
>NC_041219.1:78358324-78363323 GCF_002837175.3 Physeter macrocephalus | reverse complement strand
GGCCTCTCCCGTTGCGGAGCACAGGCTCCGGGCGCGCAGGCTCAGCGCCCATGGCTCACGGGCCCCGCCGCTCCGCAGCATGTGTGATCTTCCCAGACCGGTGCACGAACCCGTGACCCCTGCATCAGCAGGCGGACTCTCAACCACTGCGCCACCAGGGAAGCCCTAGAGTTATCTTTTAATAATGTATGCTATTTATGCTAATATGGAATGAGTTTATTATTGTTTTTAAATAATACATTAAATATTGATTGACATAGTCCACATAAACAAAAGTTTTTGAGGTTCTCAATAATTTTTAGAATTTATGGGAGGTGTAAGGCCAACAAGTTTGAAAACCATTGCCCCAGAATATTAGGTAATACTTGGCAGAGCTTTTTCTAGTATAACTTTGAAAGTATACAGTCATAATTTTGCTTTACCTTCAAGTTGTAGGTAAGTTTTCTTAACAGAAAAAAAGCTGATAAATGAAATAGAAGAAATAAGTTGGATTGGTTTCCATTGTAAAAAAGGAAAAATGAATAAAAAAAGATATCTGGACACTGCAATCCATAGCCAAGGCAATCTTGAGAAAGAAGAGCAAAGCTGGAGGCATCACATTTCCTGATTTCAAACTATATTACAAAGCTTTAGTAATCAAGACAGTATGGTATTGGCATAAAAATAAACACATAGATCAGTGGAACAGGATAGAGAGTCTAGAAGTAAACCCACACATATATGGTCCATTCATTTATGACAAAGGAGCCAAGAATATACAATGGGGAAAGTACAGTCTCTTCAGTAAATGGTGTTGGGGAAAACTGGACAGCCACTTGCAAAAAAACTGAACCACTATTTTACACTATACATAAAAATCAACTCAAAATGGATTAAAGACTAATGTAAGACCTGAAACCATAAAACTCCTAGAAGAAAACATAGGGGGTAAGCTCTTTGACTTCCTGGTGATATTTTTTTTGGATTTGACACCAAAAGCAAAGGCAACAAAAGCAAAAATAAAAAAATGGGCTACATCAAACTTAAAAGCTTCTGTACAGCAAAGGAAATCATTAAGAAAATGAAAATGCAACCTATAGAATGGAAGAAAATATTTGCAAATCATATATCTGACAAGGGGTTAATATCTAAAATACAAAAAGAATTCATACAACTCAACAGAAAAAAAATCTGAATAAAAAATGGGCAGAGAATCTGACTAGACATTTTGCCAGACAAAACATACAAATGGCCAACAGTTACATGAAAGAGTGCTCAACATCACTAATCATCAGGGAAATGCAAATCAAAACCATAATGAGCTATCGCCTCACACTTGTTAAGATGGCTTTTATCAAGAAGACAACACACAAAAAAACAAAAAAAACAAAAAAAACAAACAAAACAAACAAAAACAAAAAAACAAAAAAAAAAAAGGGCTTCCCTGGTGGCGCAGTGGTTGCGCGTCCGCCTGCCGGAAGACAACAGAAAATGATGTTGGCAAGAATGTGGAGAAAAGGGAACCCTTGTAAATGTAAATTGGTGCAGCCTCTATGGAAAACAGTATGGAGATTCCTCAAAAAATTAAAAGTAGAGCTACCATAAAATCCAGCAATTTTACTTCACGGTACTTATCCAATGGAAGTGAAATCACTATCTCAAAAAGATATCTGTATCCTATGTTTATTGCAGCATTATTTACAATAGCCGAGACATGGAAATAACCTAAGTGTCCACTGATGGATGAATGGACAAACTCTGGTATATATATATATACCAGAGTTACACACACACACACACACACTCACACACACACACACACACACACACAATGGAATACTACTCAACCGTAAAAAAAAGATGAGATCAGGTGGGGTAGATTCTGGAGCCAGACTGTTCAGGTGCAACTCCCAGCTCTACCACTTAATAGTTTTAGTAAGATTTATGAAATTGGATCTATCTAAGACCATAAGAGTAACTCATCTCATAGGCTTGTCATGAATATTAAATGAGTGAATACTTGTAAAGCACTAGAATGATACCTGGCACATAATTAGAATTGTGTGCTTACAGTATTATTTCACAAGAAAACTCATGCACATGTTTATCACACTATCTATCAGTTTCTCCAAATACTGCTTTCTCTGAAAGGTGTAGCAAAGTAGTTTCCAAAGTATTTCACATGAAAATAGGGTTTCATAGTCACAAAAACTTGAGAAACACTGGAAAAAGAAAAAAAAAAAAAAGAGAGAGAGAGAAAGAGAGACCTGATTGAAATCAGGATATCACACATGGCTTTCGTAGCTTGCAGTCATGACTTAGGGGGTCATTCTACTGTAAAACTCCTAACACTTGCTGCAATTTTTCAGATTCCAGAATAACCACTAATAATATGTTCGTTTGTAATGTTTCAATTTTATTTCTATACACATTAAATTTATAGTTTTGTTGTTATTGAGAAATTTCTTCAAGGCAGGAGAATTGATCTACATAACTTTTTAAAAAAATGGCTACTATGATACAGTCATACCTCATTTTATTGTGCTTCACTTTATTGCACTTTGCAGATACTGCATTTTTTTTTACAAATTAAAGGTTTGTGGCAACCCTGCATCCAGCAAATCTCTTGGTACCATTTCTCCAACAGCATTTGCTCACTTTGTGTCTCTATGTCACATTTTGGTAATTCTGGTGATATTTCAAAACTTTTCATTATTATTATATATTTTATGGTGATCTGTGATCAGTAACCTTTGATGTTACTACTGTAATTGTTTTGGGGCACCATGAACCTCGTCCATATAAGATGGTGAACTTAATCGATAAATGTGTATGTTCTGACTGCTCCATGGACCAGCCGTTCCTGTCTCTCTCTCTCTCCTTGGGCCTCCTTATTCTCTGAACCACAGCAATATTGAAATTAGGACAGTTAATAACCCTACAATGGCCTCTACGTGTTCAAGTGAAAAGAAAAGTCACAGGTCTCTCACTTTAAATCAAAAGCTAAAAATGATTAAGCTTAGTGAGGAAGGCATGTCAAAAACTGAGACAGGCAGAAAGCTAGGGCTCTTGTGTCAAACACTTAGCCAAGTTGCGAATGCAAAGGGAAAGTTCTTGAAGGAAATTATAAGTGCTACTGCAGTGAACACACCAATGGTATGAAAACAAAACAGCCTTATTGCTGATATGGAGAAAATTGTAGTGGTTTGGATAGAAGATAAAACCAACCACAACATTCCCTTAAGCCAAAGCCTGATCCAGAGCAAGCCCCTATCTTCAGTTCTGTGAAGGCTGAGAGGGTGAGGAAGCTACAGAAGAAAAGTCTGAAGCTAGCAGAGGTTGGTTCATGAAGTTTAAGGAGAGAAGCCATCTCCATAACATCAAAGTGCAAGGTGAAGCAGCAAGTGCTGATGCAGAAGCTGCAGCAAGTTATCCAGATGAAGTAGCTAAGATCATTAATGAAAGTGGCTACACTACACAACAGATTTTCATTGTAGATGAAACAGCCTTCTGTGGGAAGAATATGCCATCTAAGACTTTCATGACTAGAGAGAAGTCAATGTCTGGCTTCAAATCTTCAAAAGACAGGCTGACTCTCTTGTTAGGGGCTAATGCAGCTGGTGATTTTAAGTTGAAGCTAATGCTCATTTACCATTCCAAAAATCCTACGGCCCTTTAGAATCATGCTAAATCTACTGTTTGTACTCTGTAAATGGAACAACAAAGCCTGATGACAGCACATCTGTTTACAACATGGTTCACTAAATATTTTCAGCCCACTGTTGAAACCTACTGCTCAGAAAAAAAAGACTCCATTCAAAATATAATTGCTCATTGACAATGCACCTGGTCACCCAAAAGCTCTAATGGAGCTGTATTACAACCAGATTAATGTTATTTTCATGTCTGCTAACACAGCATCCATTCTGCAGCCCATGGATCAAGGAGTCATTTCAAATTTCAAGACTTAGTATTTAAGAAATACATTTTGTAAGACTGCAGCTGCCATAGGTAGTGATTCCTCTGATTAATCTGGGCAAAATAAATTAAAAACCTTCTGGAAAGGATTCACCGTTCTAGATGTCATTAAGAACATTCGTGAGTCATGGGAAGAGGTCAAAATATCAACATTAACAGAAGTTTGGAAGAAGTTGATTCAAAGCTTCAGGGATGACTTTGAAGGGTTCATGACTTCAGTGGAGGAAGTATCAGCAGATGTGGTGAAAATAGTAAGAGAACTAGAATTAGAAGCGGAGCCCGAAGATGTGACTGAATTGCTGCCATCTCATGACAAAACTCAGATGGATGAGGAGTTGTTTCTTATGGATGAGCAAAGAAAGTGGGTTCTTGAGATGGAGTCTCTCCTGGTGAAGATGCTGTGAAGATTGTTGAAATGACAACAAAGGATTTAGAATATTACATAAACTGAGTTGATAAAGCAGTGGCAGGGCTTGAGAGGATTGATTCAAATTTTGAAAGAAGCTCTATCATGGGTAAAATATTATCGAACAGCATTGCCTGCTACAGAGAAATTGTTCATGAAAGGAAGAGGCCATTGATGTGGCAAACCCCATTGTTGTCTTATTTTAAGAAGCTGTCACGGCCACCCCAGCCTTCACTACCCACCAGCCTGATCAGTCAGCAGCCATCAACAAGCAAGACTCTCCACCAACCAAAAGATTATGACTCACTGAAGGCTCACATGATGAGTAGCATTTTTTAGCAATGAAGTTTTTGTTTTTTGTTTTTAATGTAGCCAATGAACATTTTATTCTTTTCTTTTTTCTTTTTTTTTTTTTTTGCCACACTGCATGGCTTGTGGGATCTCAGTTTCCTGACCAAGGATTGAACCCAGGCCACAACAGTGAAAGTACTGAATCCTAACCACTAGACCACCAGGGAACACCCAGCAATGAAGTTTGTGTTTTTTTTTTGAATTTTATTTTATTTATTTTTTTATACAGCAGGTTCTTATTAGTCATCAATTTTATACACATTAGTGTATACATGTCAATCCCAA
>NC_041219.1:78356995-78358152 GCF_002837175.3 Physeter macrocephalus | reverse complement strand
CGATATTTGTTTTTCTCTTTTTGACTTACTTCACTCTGTATGACAGTCTATAGATCCATCCACATCTCTACAAATGACCCAATTTCGTTCCTTTTTTATGGCTGAATAATATTCCATTGTATATATTTACCACATCTTCTTTATCCATTCGTCTGTCGGTGGGCATTTAGGTGGCTTTCATGACCTCGTTATTGTAAATAGTGCTGCAGTGAACATTGGGGTGCATGTGTCTTTTTGAATTGTGGTTTTCTCTGGGTATAAGCCCAGAAACGTCTATTTAGATCTTCTGCCCGTTTGGGGATTGGTTTTTTTTTTTTTTTTTTTAATATTGAGCTGCATGAGCTGTTTATATATTTTGGAGATTAATCCTTTGTCAGTTGCTTCATTTGCAAATATTTTTTCCCATTCTGAGGGTTGTTTATTCGTCTTGTTCGTAGTTCCCTTTACTTTGCAAAAGCTTTTAAGTTTCATTAGGTCCCATTAGTTTATTTTTGTTTTTATTTCCATTGCTCTAGGAGGTGGATCAAAAAAGATCTTGCTGTGATTTATGTCAAAGAGTGTTCTTCCTATGTTTTCCTCTAAGAGTTTTATAGTGTCCGGTCTTACATTTAGGTCTCTAATCTATTTTGAGTTTATTTTTGTGTATGGCATTAGGGAGTGTTCTCATTTCATTCTTCTAAATGTAGCTGTCCAGTTTTCCCAGCACCACTTATTGAAGAGACTGTCTTTTCTCCATTGTATATCCTTGCCTCCTTTGTCATAGATTAGTTGACCATAGGTGTGTGGGTTTATCTCTGGGCTTTCTGTCCTATTCCATTGATCTATATTTCTGTTTGTGTGCCAGTACCACATTGTCTTGACTACTGTAGCTTTGCAGTACAGTCTGAAGTCAGGGAGTCTGATTCCACCAGCTCTGTTTTTTCCCCTCAAGACCGCTTTGGTTATTCAGGGTCTTTTGTGTCTCCATACAAATTTTAAGATTTTTTGTTCTAGTTCTGTGAAAAATGCCATTGGTAATTTGATAGGGATTGCGTTGAATCTGTAGATTGCTTTGTGTAGTATAGTCATTTTCACAATATTGATTCTTCCAATCCAAGAACATGGTATATCTCTCCATCTGTTGGTATCATCTTTAATTTCTTTCATCAGTGTCTTAT